>NC_059368.1:12595000-12895000 GCF_019703515.2 Myxocyprinus asiaticus
TGTGCATCACGCTGGAAATGTCCAGTAGTGATGGGTCGTTCATGAACGATTCGTTTATTTTGAACGAATCTTTTATGTGACTCAGAAGAACGAGTAGTCTCAGAGAGTGATTCGTTCATTTTGTGTTGGCCGTCCAGCCCCTTACTGAAACGGAAAATATGATTGGTTAGCAAATATCCAATCGCGTCTGAAATGAACGTTCTGATTGGTGGATCAGCTTTAAAAAGAAAAAAAAAAAAAAAAAATTATATATATATATATATATATATATATATATATATATATATTTATAAAATCTTACATTGAACACTTATCAAAATATGTTATAAAAATTTGTTGAACAAACAATAGGAAAAATAGTAAAGAATAAATAAAAAACTGGTATGAGATCATGCAAATAACTTAAAAGCTTCACATAGATATCTAGTGCGTTTTGCTTTACTATTTTTCAAACCAAGAAGTAACTCAATATAATGTTTAATTTCTACCTTAAATAACAAAAAGTTGGGTTTTCCTTTAGCCCATTTTTGTTTATGCATATGGTATTTCCCCATAATCAGACAAAGACTGACAATAAAGGCCACATTTGGTAGTAATCTTTGTCTATCAAAATAAAAAACTTTTTCAGAAAGATGAACTTTCATACCTAATGATTTACAGAGAAGGCCTTCCAAGTCGACCCAAAACGTTCTGCTATAAATGCAGTTAAAATAAGTAGACAACATTCTCATTCTCCAACCCACAAAAATCACATTTAGTATCTATATCAGTACAAAATCTTAGGAAAAGTGCTTTAACAGGATACACCAGATGAAGTATTTTAAAATGTACTTCTCTCACCTTATTAGTTATACAATATTTTTTAGGGAACAACCATGCATATTTCCACTCAGTGCCCTCAAATCTCGATTGCCAAAATGTTTAAGATATTGCGCTATATTCTGTTAGTAAATTCCTAATAAAGTAATTATTCCATCTCTTATCTGTTGTTATGCAGCCGAGACAATCTTTTGAACCCAGATGCAGTTTATTAACCAACTCATAGGTAGAACAAAGAAAACCCGGGAAAAAACACAGGTTAAATCAAACTAGTAAGTAACAGAGGTATAGTTATCCAACAGATAGATCAATCAATCAATCAATCAATCAATCAATCAATCAATCAATCAATCAATCAATCAATCAATCAATCAATCATGAGTAGACCACTTGGAGAAAAGCTGAACACACAAGGTGAGGTCCAAACGAGACTAGACAAAGAGTATGAGACTGTGGTGAGACTTTATAGTGTTCCAGATGATGGCTTGATGGAGAACAGGTGTACGAAATTAGTACTCAGGAGAGTGAGATGGAATTGAGGGAGCAGGGGCTGACGAGGGCATGACAGTTTATGGAGGTTTAAATTAAACCTCCATAACCAACCAAATTAGTTAAGGTACTTTTTTTATGTAATGAGACCTATTTCTCCAAATAAAATTGAAAAGATTTTTATCTACTTTTTCGCTTTTAGGGACATCTAGGGAAATAGCTGGATAGAGTAGACGAGATAAACATTCAGTTTTAGATAAGAGAATTCTACCAGTCATTGACAAGTCTCTCATTAACCATAAATTAAATCTATATTTAACTTTCTGAACCACAAGTTGAAAATTTAGCTGACCCATTTCCTTTTCATCTTTTCATCTTTTCATCAGGGCAGTGGTGGCTCAGCGGTTAAGGCTCTGGGTTACTGATCAGAAGGTTGGGGGTTCAAGCCCCAGCACTGCCAAGATGCCACTGTTGGGCCCTTGAGCAAGGCCCTTGACCCTAACTGCTCCAGGGGCACCGTATCATGGCTGACCCTGCACTCTGGCCCCAGCTTGGCTGGAATATGTGAAAAAAAAGAATTTCACTGTATATGTGCCAAACATATAATGTGTGATTAATTAATATTTTTATTCCTAAGTATGTAACTATATTATTTACAGGGATGCCATTAATATCAGGAAATGCACAATTTTTCAGAGGGAACAACTAACATTTGTTCAAATTTAATGTTAACCCTGAAACCAAAGAAAACTTATTCAAACAATCAATCACACTTTTAATTTCTAATGAATCTCTAACAAATATTGTTGTATCATCTGCTAATTGACAGCATTTTATTTCTCTTTCTAAAATCCTAATTCCTTGAAAATTATATTTGTTAATGTAAAGAGTCATTGTCTGAGTTACAAGTAAAAACAAAAATGGAAATATTGGGCATCCCTGCCTTATGTCTCTTTCTAAAACAAATCTGGGGGTAGTGCTATTTGTAAGCTTTACTGAACTATTACAACCATTATATAAAGTACAAATGGCCCTTTTAAAGAAATTACCAAAACCAAAAAAATCTCAAACATTCATTTGTAGTTAACTGTGTCAACTGCTCTATAAAAATCTACAAAAATATATAACTTTCACTATAAATATACTCATTATAATCAATTAAATCTAGTACCAAACTAATATTATTACTTATATGTCTGCCTTTCATGAATCCTGATTGGCAGTCATCAATTATTTGTTCTAAGCATTTTTTCAATCTTTCTGCAGAAATAATGGCAAACACTTTAACATCATTGTTAAGCAATGTAACAGGTCTCCAATTATCAATTAAAGTAGTATCTTTGTTAGCTTTTGGTATTAAACTGATCAATCCCTGACATAATGATGGAAGTAACTCATCGAGTTCTATAGCTTCATTAAACACACATAGCAAAAACTCAGATAATTGTTCTAGAAAATCCTTGTATAATTTGCCAACCAAACCATTGTTACCAGGAGATTTATTGTCCTTTAATTTACTGATCCCAAATCTAACTTCATTTATGGAAATTTCTTTGTCACACAGTGTCATAGAATCTTGATCTATACATTTAGCATCTGCTTTAATGGTATCTAGAAATAGTCTTGTATCACAACTATCATCCTCTTTACTGTTTATATTCAGTTTTAGTACAGAACTCAATTCAGCATTACTTTTCAAAATAAAAAAATACTTGGAGTTTTTCTCACCTTCCTCAAGCCTTTTCCCTCTGGACCTCACAAATACCCCTTTGGCTTTATATTCATACATTTCATCTAGCTCCATCTGTAATTCGAATAATCTGTGTTTGTCCTGCTGATTCATACATTAATACTTGTCAGAATAACTATCTCTTTTATTACTTGTCCCTCTCTAGCCCATTTAAACTGTGCTATTAGTTTTCCTCTCACAATAGCTTGTTTTCTTATAAGGTACTTCATGTACTCCCAATTGGTGCCATACTTATTTGACCTTCTTGCATTATTCCAGCAACTCAAAATAATATTTTTAATTTCATTCATTTTCCAATATTGCCTTATTTAGTTTCCAGAGTGTTCTTATATTATTACCAATAATTCTAGATAAGCCAATAACTAAATAAATTGCTTTATGGTCAGTGAGGACAGACATTTCCACAGTAACCTGCTTCACCTGATTTTCTAGTACACTGGATATCAGCCAAAGGTCTATTCTAGACTGTTTACACCTGTTAATAGAACAACATGTAAATTCTTATTTGGTTGGGTTTCTGATCCTCCAAATATCAATTAAATCCAATCCCAAACAGAAATTATGTAATTCATTGGAGTTATTTAGACTATTTCGACGAGGTGGAATACAATCTAAATTATTGTCCCAAATAGAGTTATAATCTCCTCCATGAATTAGTTTAGCATCAGGAAAACTATCCAAAATGTTTCTGATTTTTTCCTCAAAGTCTTGATGTAAGCTTTTATTCCTCAAAACACTATTAGTTGCATATATATTCCCTAACACAAAATATTGCTGGTTGAATTCTACAATCAAGATGACCCAACTACTGAAGGAATATGAGTAACTTTTAATAATTTTTCCTCTAAATTTATTCTTCAAAATTACAGCACCTGTAGAATGATTGCTACCATATGACATCCACATACCTTTGCCCCACTGGTTCTTCCAAAACTGAAAGTCTGATTCAGATGCATGTGTCTCTTGGATGAAATAAAAATCACAAGAATATCTTTTACAAAACAAAAAGATTGCTTTTCTTTTAACTAAATTTCTCAAACCTCTAACATAAAGAGAAAAAACAGCGAGTGAACCCATACTTACAGAAGAACTTCAGAACAAGAGTTTACATCTCCAGTCCCCTCTGCATAACATCCATGTTTACCTGGTAATATACTGTAGGTGTATGTAAAAACTGAGTCACATACAAATGTCATTGCCTACTTTTTCACAAAAATCTCCTTGCCATCCACAAACGCTTTGGTCCTGACAAAATAAGCCCTCCTTCCTTCTTTTCGCGCAGCTTCAATGCTTGGCCACAACTGACTCCTGATTTCTTTATCAGTTGCTGTCAGATCTTCAGCAAACCTCAACTTCTTTTTTGTTTCAGAAAGCCTTGTCTTTGTGCCTTTCCACAAAATGTCTCTGATATGCCTGGATCTGAACAGGAGAATCACAGCTTTTGGCTTCTGGGTCTTTGCATCAAGCCTCCTTCCCAAGCGATGAACCACATCAATTTCAGTAGCGAACTTCCCCTTTTTATCTGGAAGCACTGCAGCGCAGATGTCCACAACCTTCTGTTTAATGTCTTCGCCTTCATGTTCGTCAACACCATAAAGCCTCAAGTTCCAGCTCCTTCTATATCTCTCGATTTCATTCACTTTATCTTCCAGATCCAGTATTTTCTTGTCATGGCTACTACTCAAAGTTTTCAGTCCAGTCAAATCTGCTTTAATGTCATTAATCTCACGAAACAAGAATTCGGTGGATTTCTGAAGAGCCTCAATCCCGTCAGAGTTCTTTTTAATGATTTCTTCCAATCCGTCAGCTCTTTCATTAGTTTTTTTCTGTCAATATACTGACAATGTTGTTTTGCATGTTCAGGAGGGAAGGCTCGTTCTTTGAGTTCTTTGAATCAGGAGTATGAGTATGTGCACCGATTCAAGTTCGGTCGAACCTTTAGAGAGCAAAGTTTCACGTTGCTGTTGGATTTGTGCATAATTATGCACCTCAACGATTTCCTGTTCAGCATCCATCACATCTCTTGAGAATCTTTCTTGGAACTTTGTCTGTCTTTGCATTTTCCAGCCATAGCTTGCAGTGATGTTAAATAGATAGCACGTTAACAGCAAATTTAAACTTACTGATGAGATGTATGGAAACCAAACAGAACTCAAGACATGCAGTAAACAAGATTACTGAATTACCACCAGTTTAAGAGTTGATGTAATTAACACAAGGCGGCGGATTTGGAAAAAATGTTCCAACCTCACAGATTTACATCCTCCATGGTCGCCATCTTGTGCGGACCCCCTGGTGGATCAGCTTAGTCGGACTGTCTGTCTTGCCCGTGACATCAGTTGCACTCCTGCCTCCCGCAGCTCCGTGAACATTTAGAGAGAATCTCTGCACACACACACAAATACACATACACACACACACACACACACACACACACACACACTTGTTTTTATATCATTGTGCGGACTCTCCATAGACTTCCGTGCATTTTATGGATTTTAAACAGAACTAATGATAATTTCACCTAACCCTACCCCTAAACCTAACCCTCACAGAAACCTTTTTGCATTTTTACATTTTCAAAAAAATATCATTTAGTATGTTTAATAAGCCATTTCCCTCATGGAGACTGCTGGCTGGTCCCTGCAAGGTAAATTTTCTCGGGTTTTATTATCCTTGTGGGGACATTTGGTCCCCGCAATGTAGTATAAACATGGTTATATTGATAGCTTAATCATCACATTCCAATAGACGGAAGTGGCCAAATATTTAATGGAATTATGCATTTATTTACGGTATCTTTATAAAACTCTGTATGTAAATTAACCTTCTCTATGGGATGATAACATTTTATTTGACTTGAAGTGAAGTGTTTTGACCTGACGTAAACTTGTCAAATGAAAACCTTTCTGTAATTGAAACGTTTGATACAAAACATGTTATCTTTGTAATGTTGTTTTAAATGGTTATCGATTTATAGGGTTTTCCTATGTCCTTAACAGGGCTGTAGATAATAGTGTGAAAGGTGGTAACTGGTAACAACTCTAGGGGCTCATAATTCCAGGCAGGGCTCACAACAAAATTTTAACTGTAATTTTTAATATAAAAGAGACCCAGACAATATATAGTCAGGAGGCCCAGAATAGATCTTTTTCACACTCCGGGTTTTGGAACGTGGAAGTAAAGGTTTGCAGGGTAAACTTTGACAGCGGTGAATGGGAGTGAATGGGAGATCACAACAAATATTATTTTCACTTACCCATTTGCTCCAAGACCAAAAGAAAAAATCCACTATTACGTTTGAATGACTTTCCAGAAAAGGAAAAAAATAGAGAGCGGTGGATTAACCCTCTGGGGTCGACGGACGCACTGACACGTCCTGCTGGATTTTTTCCGCATAATAGCGGAAACATCTTAAAATACCAAAATAATTTTGGGCATACAGAAAAGTGTAAGACATCATTAGAGACTATAAAGGGTCTACTTTTATTTGTGTACACTCACAATAACAACAAAACCTTGTGCTTTTGTAAAATAAAGAAAATAAACAGGGTGCGCTTTCATCCGTCTCTGTCTCCGCGAGCATCTTTCTGAAACACGTCACAAATATTAACTGAAACTCCGCGAATACTTATCAGACAAACATGAAACATATGTCTAAAGAAAGCTTAAAATGTCTACTTTTAAATAAAACAATTCAAATTTAAAACAAATATTCCTCTGCACTGTAATCTGTATGAAACAAAGCGATGTACAGTTTCTCCTGGCTCAGCTAATTATCGCTAATGTGATCACACCCACCAGCAGAGCGCGCTATTCATACGGTAATGTGCTGAGGCGATCAATGCAAATGGTAAACGCTCTCAACAGTGCCTTTAAAAGCATCAAGTTCATTCATTTTTCTGCGAGTTTGGAAGATGGCACGCTACACAGGTCAGGAAGCTCCTGGATAGTGATGAAGAGTTCACATTTTCCTCAGAAGAAGAGCAGGAATCCGACAAGGAACATTTGCATTTTGAAGAGTGACTTGATCCAGCCGATACAATTTTGGACGAGTAAGTCATTTAGTTTTACTTACATATTAGTTGACATGCTATTTTATATAAACATGTACATATTTTACTAGTTGGACTATTTCCAGAAATAATAATAATAAAAAACATTCAAGTCATTGTTGAGTCATGCAGTTCAAGTCAAGTCAGACTCGAGTCAAGTCATGTAACTCGAGTCCCCCACCTCTGAAATCAGCATATTACAATGATTTCTGAAGGATCATGTGACACTGAAGACTGCAGTAGTGATGCTGAAAATTAACCCACCCTCATTAAGTAAAAGGATGAGCTCTGAATAATGAATACATGACAATTTACTGAAAATGACAATTAATACAAAACAACAGTGTAAATAAAATCGGAAAACATTAGAAAAATTCACAGTAGCACAGCACTTTGCATAATTTATTTAATACCGCAATGTATTGCTGAGAACTTGAATACCGTAATTTTCACAGTATTCGTATCTACAGATTCCACACTTTTTTCTAAAATGCTCTCGTTCGACAGAAATGCGAAAAATCTAATTATATTTTATCATCTTTACTTATGCTTACCAAGCATTTTTGAATGACAGAAAATATGTTTTGAAAAAGTCTTTTGCTTGCTTGGAAAGTTGCCTATATTCTCATGGTAATATCGACTTCGCTGATTCGGATATTGCCCCTCAGGATTGTGGGTAGCGTAGTATCTCATAACATCATAATGTCTCCTTACACCTTACATCGAAAGATGCAATTAATTTTAATTAATTGAATAGAAAAAAGAAAGAATGATATAGAGATTCTAGTGAAGTTGTGGTAGATATGGCATCCAAATTGTATCTTTCTGGAGCTGAAAAAAGGAAGAAGAGAAAAGCAGAGGAAGAAAAGCAAGCTCAAAGTAAAGGTATGTTGTACATGGCCGGAATACCGAACGGGCAACTGGGGCAGTTGCCCAGGGAGCTCTGGCCACCAGGGGCGCCCCCAATGACATGTCATGTAATGTGCATTTATGCCATTGAAATAAAGTAAAATGAGCAAGTCAACTGTCCAATGTTTACACACTCACTGTTTAAGCGCGACAAATTGACCAATTAAATCGTGTGAATATTTTCTACCAGAAGACATGCCCTTTACGATTGGTACAATGGTAAGGGAGGGTGGGCTTAATGTAAAGGTTAACAAAATTAAGAAAAAAACGTAGCTAGACAGCAAAGAGCAAAACCAGAAAAAAGAATGGATCGACGCACTCCAAGCGGGTACGTTAAGTGAAAGCAAAAAAGGAGAAAAAAGTGAGAGGTGTGCCTCTCTTTTACAAAGTGTGCCTTCTATCGACAGCTTTTTTAAAAAGGAGGTTGATAGTTGCTCATCAGAGGAGGCACCTGTTTCTAGTGCTAGCTCGTCTGCTAATGTTAGCATTGAGGTTGATTGTGAGACCACCAGTCCCGCTTGTGAGCCCGAGCCGCCGGAGAGTCTCTCGCCACCACCTGGAGCCAGCAGTGCTACATGCGACACATGTACACATGGTCCCAGAGGTTAGTGCCACCAGCTCAAGCACAACCCATGGAAATATGAATGACCCGTCTTTATGGGGCACGATAGACAAGCGACTCCGGACAGCGTTAATTGAAAGCGGGGTGTCTGCCTTCCAAAACCGAGCGGCCAAATATCCAGTGTCAACACGGCACGTTGCTGGGAGTAGGACACGTTCCCTAACAAATTATTTATTTTCTTGCCGCTTACAGAACGGAGAAATTCTGTAGTTTCAAGGGATTGGCTAATTTACTCACCTAGTACTGGACATGTGTTCTGCTTTGCCTGCAAGGTTTTGCCCACAAAAACAAATGCATTTATAATAGGATTCAGCGACTGGAAGCACTCTGATCATATAACTGAACACGAGAAGAGCTTACAGCATAGAACTAATATGCTTGCGTTATCACAGCGATGTAATGCAGTTGGTACTGTTGATGCATCCCTTGTGCGGCAACTGGAGGGAGAGAGCAAGTACTGGATAGAGGTGCTGAGGCACGTTGTTGCCGTGATCAAGTTTTTAAGTGAGAGAGGCCTCCCATTCCGTGGCGACGATGAGCTTCTAGGGTCAGCGCACAATGGAAACTACTTGGGAATTTTAGAACTGATTGCTCAATTTGATCCCTTTTTGGCTGATCACCAAATATGGTCAGAAGGGTAGAGGCAGTACATCCTATTTGTCTTCTACAATATGCGAGGAATTCATTGTGCTAATCTAAGTGGGTCATTGCAGCCGAGCTACAGCATGCCAAATATTTTTCAGTGATCGTAGATTCAACACCAGACCTATCTCATGTGGACCAGCGTACTTTTATTTTCAGGTTTGTCAATAATGAGGGGAAAGTTGTTGAACGATTTATTGGATTCGAGCCTATTGAAAGCCATACTGGGGTGAGCCTGGCTGACAGTGTACTTGCAATGATCAGTGACCTGGGCTTGGATCTTTCTAATTGTCGCGGCCAATCATATGACAACGGCAGTAACATGTCTGGCCAATACAATGGTCTTCAGGCACATTTTAAAAAGGAAACCCACTAATTCATTAAATACCGTGCGCTGCACATTCTTTGAATTTGGTTAGTGTCAATACCATTGAGAACAGCTGCCAAAAGGCTAGTAATTTTTTTTGGGATACTGCAGTCCATGTACAGTTTTTGCGCTGTGTCAACTCACCGGTAGAATAAAGTTTTTCAAAATGCTGACATCAAATTAAATATGACCCTGAAATCCCTATCAAGCATGCGATGGAGCTGTCGCGCTGACTCAACATCAGCACTTTGGAAGAACTACAGCTCAATAAGGGATACTTTGGGGAGTTTGTCAGGTGAGATGCATGAAACTCTTGATACACAACGTGAGGCAGCTTTGTTGTGTTGCAAAATGGAACTGCTTGGAAACAGCCTTCATAGCCCATTTCTGGGATGCCGTTCTACACAGGTTCAAGATGACAAGTGAGCTGTTGCAGAAAAGCGACATTGATTTAAAGACTGCTGTGCGACTACTGGAGTCTTTGCAGTCATTTGTGGCATCACTTCGGTATAAGTTTTCAGACTTTTTCAGAATTTTTTTTTAAAGACTACCATGGGTGTTAGAGATGTGTGCCAGACCTATCAGCACAACCTTCATCGGATAAGGAAACGGAAAGCATTTGCAGATGAAACCAGGGAGCATAAAGTCACAATTGAGGGGAGCCACAAATTTCAAGTTGAGACTTTCAACGTGATGATTGATCAGTTACTCAGCTGTCTCAATCAATGACTGGATGCATACAGGCCTCTGAATGATTGCTTTGGAGTTCTGTTTGATGGCAAGGAGTCTGACACCAGTGATATTCGTAAGCGGGCCAATAAACTTTCCTCTGCTTACCGAACTGATTTGGATCAGAGCTTTGCAGATGAGCTCATTCAATTTAAATTCTTTGTAAGAGGTGAGCATCAAAAATCACCCTCAAAACTGCTGCAGATTGTGTTGAGAAATGGCCTACAGTCAACCTTTCCAAACGTGTTTGTTGCCCTCAGACTTTTCTTGACTCTACCTGTAACTAATTGTGACGGTGAACGATCGTTTTCGCAAATGGCAAGAATAAAAAACTAACTCAGAACAAGTATGTGTTAGAAACGCCTTAGTGTGCTTTCATTGATGGCTATTGAGTCCTAATTTGTCAGAGAGCTGGACTTTGATGACGTGGTGACTGAATTCTCAAGGAAGAAATCAACAAAGAGGCCAATCTTCTAAGGTAAGAGGCATGTTTATATATTATCACATGCTATTATGCTCGCTGCTGGTTTGTACGATTTAATTACATTTATAGATGGTGTGCTGTTCATTTTTCATTGGCTGCTGTAGCCCAATGAACAATCAGTTGAATTTTGTAACCGACATAGTTTTACATATATAACCAGCTGAGGTTGAGTTGATAGGAGGAGGGGTGGGAGGGGCCCATGATGCCTTCATGCCCAGGGGCCCAGAATTTGTTAATCTTGCCCTGATGTTGTATCATTAGTACTTCTGTTTTGGTAAATGACAATGACGTCCATCTCCCTCTAAGGTCTAATGCAATAAAATTTTGTTTTGTGATCATCATAAAGGCCTTAAAAACAAGATGAAATACTTAATGTAGCCTACATTTCTACATAGTCATTTATGCATATTTGTATGTTATGCATTCAGAATAACACCATGATTCAGCATTCACAATTTTTCATGTGTGTTCTCTGACTTTATTCATGTACTAGGGGCTCTGCTGAAATTTCTAAGCAGACCCACGGCTACAAAGGCAGTCCAGGCAACATCTGAATTTTCTCATAGTGCTGCTGGTGAGAGATATAATGTTATTTAGTTTGCACTTTGATATAAAACACTGCACTGGCTGTATCATTTTATATGGCACAACATAACATTGTAGATAAATTACAGTTTTGAATCAATGGTTTAATGGTTCATTAATTCTGTTAATTTTTATTTAACATTTAAGGGCCATCTACTGATCCTGTGGTAGAACCTCAGTCTTCAGAATCCCGTCCAACATCTGAGCCACCTGCTGCAGATGTTTCAGCTAAAGCCCCACCACTTTTTTTCATGCAAGCCCTGACCAAATTCTGACTATACATTTCCCAAAAGAGAAGATGGCAGATCATGCCACCACCACTACTTTTACAGAAACTTGGTGAATGGTGAGAAAATTAGGAGAAGCTGTTTAAGCTATTCCTCAAAAAGTAATGCACTCTTTTGCTTTTTGCTGTAAACTGTTTTCTGTAATAGAGTACAACCTAGTCATATGACTGGAAAAATGCACCATCTTACTTAAAGATCCACGAGAACTCTCCTGAACACACTATACATTACATTATATTCGTAGAGAAACCATAATAAATAAATAAAAAATAAAAAATAAAAAAAAAACTATGGTAATAAATATCACACAACACAACAGATAATATGCAAACATGACAGAGATCAGTCAACTGGAGCCAAAATTAACACAAATATATATATACATTTACCACTAACACAATCATTCTATTATATATATATATATTTATTTATGTGCTAAGTAAATTATTCTTTGTCCAGGTACTTGGCAATATCATTTAATCACCCAAAGCCCCCTACAAAACTGCTCAGGTATGTACAACAAGTAATCTCATGATAATCTCAAGGTATTTTCTAACATGTATCTCATAACATATGTGTATATATTTGCAGTACCTATGCAGAGAAAAATAAATCTCATGAGCGAGAGGAGGACATTCTTGAAGTCAAGGGGCTATGCACCTGGAGGCCTGCACCAGACATCTATCACAGGACAGTTTTGCAGGACACCTAATTGTTGAAACTATTCATGTGCTCATTGTTATCATTCTTTGTTGCAAACATTGCAGCTTCATATAAATGTCAAAGCAAATAGGAAGCATTCCTGTTACTTACTGAAAAATATTAATTATTGCTTAAGGCACACTGTTACACAAAAATCCTACACTATCTTACACAATCTTACACCATTTTACTCAGCAGCAATACAAATCACAGGTCACAGAAACATATTAAAAGAATGTGAAGAGAAAATAAGAGGTTAATTTCGAAATTACAATAATTTTTACATGTACAGTAAACATTAACGACTGGTTCACACATCCTTCATGAGCGAGGCGTGAGTGGCGCTTTTTTGTTTCAGCGCCCATATTAACAGTTGACACCGTTTACACTGCAGGCATGTGTCGCGAAGTGACGCATCCCAGAAGCGCCCCAGATGCAGCAGTGAGCGGATAGTTTCGGGCGTTGAGCCTATTTTTGACACGCAGCTCATGCTGAGCTCAACAACTCTGAGTGCAGTACAACACTAAATAATAAGGAGATTACAGAAAAGACACAAAAACAAAACAAAAGTATTCAAACCGAACCTATAGTACGATACAGTTTATATGGCTGCATGCAAGTAAACTGAATAAAATAACTGAATAAAGGAAAGAATTAATAAACTGCCGGACATTTTGCCATTCTGTGTATATAGGTATACAGTTTAGACACAACATTAACCAATCACAACCAATTTGCTGATAAAGTGCACGTAACTGCCCGCTGTTGTCCTTGAAGCAGCAATAACCCCAGCTTAGTATTAACTATTAAAGAATAAATTTGGCATAGGACCCCATAGATAACTTTATTTTCTGCACAGAGACACTGCTGTTTCTCGCGGAAGAGACGCGGCCAATGTGAACATCCAATGTGACTGCCCCGCTCACAGAGGATGTGTGAACCTGGCGTAAGGGTCTCTGGGACCCCAGACATAAAAACTGTAAAGTCAATCTCAACAGATCTTAAGGGTTTTCTATAGTGAAGGCGAGTTGATTGTATTGGTTTATAAAAGAGGAGCAGAATAGCCACTCTTCTTGTTTAATCTAAATAATAATAAAAAACAATAATCTTTCAAATTATAGAGCCAATCACTGTTTGACTTTATAAGCAAAGGTTTTATGGTTTTATTATAGCCAATTCATTCTAGTCTTGCACTGAACCATCTAGTGTTTAATCTACTAAGTGAAATAACTGTCATTAGGATCAAACTCAACTTGCTTTAATGTAGTATAAAGAAGCATTTATTTATTTTATTTATTTTTTTGCTTGTGTAGCATTCTCTGTGGTGCACCATCTGTTGTTTTGTCATCTAACCACCGAAAGGGTCGTTTTTGCTGCATATTCATTGTCCATACGGTTCATCCAAAGGGCAGATGAATCATGCCAAGAGCTTATCAACACTCTTCAGCCTGTGCGTTGTCATTGTTGTGTACCTATACCTTCTCTGACCCCACACAGCACAGATCTGTATCCTCCTGTGATCGATTAGCTTTCATAATATACTGCATATTATCCTTAACTTGTACCAGAGATTGATAAAATTGTTTAATTCTGAAGATGTTGCTTCAAAATTTCCATAAAATTTAACCACAGGGTTGTACCAGCCTGCAGTGCCATTCAGACTTCAAGACGGAAGACCTCTTTTACAAATTTAGGGGTCTTTATGGAGGCTATTAAGGCATTTTAGCTCTCCAAATGTGTTATACTGGACACTAGGGCTGTGAATCGATTCAAAATATTTAATTAATTAATCGCACAGTCTTCTGTGATTAACCGCGATTCAATTATGGTACATGATACATTACAACAAACATTAAAAAAAAATCATCATAAATATTTTTACTTTATTCTTTGTCTGCAAGAAACTGGTTAGTCATCATTTATTTTAATTATTTAAATATGTACATGTTAAAATGTACAGTTTTTAAATTAGAGTTAATTAGACACATTTTTTTTTTTACAAAGTATTAATTATTCTTTGATACAAGTATATGTATACATGCCATAAAGTCAGTGGACATGTTGTAATGTTGTAATTTGGGCAAAATATTCTGCCGTTTTCTAGTGGACTTAAAAAAAAAAAAAAAAAATAGAATCAAATGGGCAGATTCAATTCATATCAAACTTTATTGGCAAGAGAAACTTAAGTGTACATTGCCAATGATTTATTAGACAATATACAAACAGATATAAAACATATTGAATGCTGAAGTTTAATTTGCTGAAGTTTAAATTCTCAGAAACTATTATTTACTCTGGCTGTCATACAGTCTCTACAAGTATACTTGTCTGCAGCTTGCTGCAGGGCATTTTAGTCTCTGTCGTGCACACGCTGGGTCTCTCTCGGGCGGTTTTGCTTTTGACACTGGTTCAGATGAAAGTGAGTGAGCATTTTCGGGTGATGCGAAGAGATACGACAGCTTGTCCATATCTCTGGCACACCTGGGTCACCACTTCCGGTTGAAGTCTCCATTCTCCATTCAATAAATCCGCTCCAGTCTTTATTCTACTTGGGACATGTGTCGTGCGTAATGAATAAACGTGCACTGCTCCACACAATCAGTTTCTGTGCTAGGATTTGAAGTTGAGTTGAGCATGTGCCTCCTGAAAATGTATATATGCCAAATTTAGCCAAAGAAAGTGAAGTTTCGCACTTTGTACAAAGGTGCCAGGGTTTGTTCTTGGTAGGCAACAGATGCCCTAACCCCGCCCCCACCCTAATCGGAGCCTGTGTGGCTGAGTAGACTGCAAGGAACAACTCAGGACACCTTTCTTCTATCGCGTGAAGTTTCAGGAAGTAAAAAAAAAAAAAAAAAAAATTGGATACTGCATTAATTGCGTATATTTTTTTTACACATTAAGGAAAAATAGTAATCACAGAAATTAACGAGCCCTACTGTATACCTAGTGTATTTTCATGTAATTTATTAAAGGTGCAGATTCTTGGACTTACACTGACACCTAGTGGTGTGGATGCAGCATCTTTCAAACGCAACAGTTCTCAGTTACAATGCCATTGTAGAAAAGTACTATTCACAGTTAGCCATGATTAATTTAATCCATAAGTGGAAGTGTCCAATAAAAGGGTGATTACTGAAATTGAGTGAGTAGTATTTGGCTGGTCATGTGATCCTAACATGGCAGCCCCCATGAGGGGACCCTCTCCATGTAGAATAAAACAGCTTTTATTAGGTACTGATATGACTGTTAGTCTTCATCTCATGTGAGTCATCATGATTTTATACATGTTTCAAAAATACAATTTATTCCTCTCAAAGTGCACCAGATAGATGCATTTAACTTTAAAATGTACAAAATTTTCTTCTGGGGGAGCACGCCCCGGACCCCCTAGAGGGTCTGAGGTCCACCCACCACAGTCTCACAAAATCCTGTGGGAAGCACTACTCCGTGTTTATTTCCACGTCTCCCACTTAACACGTTTAGATGCGCTCTACAATATGGAACAGCCTTTTTGTGCTTAGCCTTTTGTTTTCTAATGAAAATTTGATTAAATTGCAGCTGACTGTTTTTATATTTCATATTAATAAATAATATCAGCTTAAAGGGAGCAAGCTACTTATGCCATGTAGCTTAAAGTGTAAGTAGCCACATTATAGTTTTCCACTCAGTTTTTTTGGTTGGTAGCTTAATTAGCAACATTGCAGCTTACCCAAGACTGGATAGATCCTAATAGACCTAATATGTAAAAAACATAAAACATGAGTGGTGGTTAGCAAGACTGTTTTGGATGGAATAGTGAGTCCACTTACTGCAGCCTGGTGCTGATCCCTTTTGGAGGTCTGGGATCGCCTGGAGCAGTTTGGAATGCTGAAACTTGCTCTACTACGGATATTACCTTATCTGTTGCAAACAGGCCTGGCTCTTTTATATTGCAGTTGCCAGCAAGACTTTTCAGACCTGCTGCAGCCCTCCGGTGATAATGAATGTGAGGACCTTTTGTTTTGTTAGGTGTTTTTGTCTTCTCAAGTGAAAAGTGTCATGTACTGTAGAGTGCAAGAGCACAGACAGGGTTCCAGTGGTCTAAGTAGTTGATTTAATTTTCAATTATTTTATATAATTTTTATTTTCAGATGTTTTTGCATCCCAGCCATCAGAGGGCTCAGTCAAAAAAGTTCCTGTTTCAGGGAAAGTGTGGAAAACAGCACTCAAAATAGTAAGTGAAACCTTTGGCATTAATACATGATAAACGTTTCAAACAGTACATTTGTACCAGTGGCGGATGCAGAAGGTGGTTGATGGGTGGGCCTGTTAAAGTTCAGGTAGGCCTGAATAAATCTCATCACCGCACATTTTCTTGTATTTTCTATAATAAATAATAATAATAATAATAAATTAATACATGAAATAAAAAAAAAAAAACTAAACTCTTTTCCCACAATGACGCATAACCCTATATTAATGTCTTTTGATCACTGTAGAGCCGAGGAGGGCGGGACCAGGCTGGAATGATGCACGCCCGGTCCCCAGTCAGCCTGATGGGGCGCGCGAGGGATAAAGGCAGCCGGGGATGACAGTTCGAGAGAGAGAGAGAATTACAGGCAGCTGCCCTGTGTGTGGTTATGTTTGTGTGGTTTTGGTTAAGTTGTTCATTAAACTATTATTCATATTCTCAAGCCGGTTCTCGCCTCCTCCTTTCCCTCTAATCCCCTTACACTGGTGCCAAAACCTGGGAAGGAGGAGGGATGCCCGACGCAGAGTCCTCGACACTGCCGTCCACCCAGGGGTGCGCTGCTGCCATCCGCCAGGGGACGGAGTAGCCCGACCACCTGGACGCGGGGAACGGCCACCATCCGCGAGGCAAGTGGGGACTGGACTCCTCGACCGCCTGGAGCGATGGAGCCACTGCCAGGGGCGGAGGAGTGCTCTTCAGTCCCCCAGAAATGCAGAGGGGTCGAGAGAAGACCGCCGTCCACGGGGGGAGGAGGAAAGCGACTCCCCGACCGCCTGGAGCGGTAGGGCCGCTGCCAGGGGCGGAGGAGTGTCCCCACGGGACGCCGGGAACGCGGAGGGGCGTTCTGTCCGCTGGGGGTTGGAGGTCTGACTCCGGTCTGCCCGGGGAGGAGCGGCTGCTGTCCGCCTGAGAGGGTGGAGGAGTGATCGAGGACCACGCGATGGCGCATCAGAGAACCAGTGAGTGAGTTTCTTTTTCTCTCTCTCCTCTCTCTCTCTCTGTTGCTCCATGTTGGCCTTTCCCTTGCCTATTTTGTTGTTTTTTGTTGTTGTTGTTTATCCCCTCCTGTCTCCTCCCAGGTCGAGGAAGGTGGGGATGACCCGCCGGCAGTCAGGGCACAAGGCACGCCCCCCCGGAGAGGAAGGGGGGATGTACGTCATGCTGGAGGCTCTGCCCTGTGTGTGGTTATGTTTGTGTGTTTTTGGTTAAGTTGTTCATTAAACTATTATTTATATTCTCAAGCCGGTTCTCGCCACCTCCTTTCCCTCTAACCCCCTTACAATCACTATTGATAGTTCGACAACCAACTACGGTATACAGAATGTCACAGTCCAGAGATTCCCTACTCATAGATATTGCAATTTATTATAACCATGCCACTGCGGGCCAGACTAACAAAATAAATAAACCATGTTGGCTTACCTTAAATGGCTGATATCTGTTCTAAACAAGTCGGAGTCATCTGGGTTTTGAATCGAAGAGGTTAATAATGTCATCGTAATCCAAAGTGTCAGTTAGCTCTCTTTCAAACGACAGGAGTTTCAAGTTAAGGCATCCTGTTAACATTGATGATCTCAAGCAAGTCTTGATCCAGTTTGTTACAGAGAAAAGTCTCTCAGCACTGCAGGACGTCATGGGTAGTGTTATTATTGCCCTTAACAACTGTTAATATTGGGGAAAATGTCAGCAGGGCAGCTATCAACTACTTCAATCAGTGAGGGGAATTTTCCATTCTCTGTATCAATTTTGCGTCTAATTTGTTGGGTGAAAACTGTGTATTCAGCATCACAGACTTCAATGCCATACAAATCACGTGGGGCTTTCAACAGTTCTTTCATGCCAAAAGTGGCAGATCCTGCTAAAAAGGAAGCCGAAGCTCGCATAATCCCACATGTATCATCTTTAAATTGACAGTTCAACTCTGCTATCTGCCTGTCAAGTATGCAGTTCCACATTACCCTTAAATCAGCATTGCTTTTGACAGCGGACATTTTACCCAATGTTGTGGTGATGACAGACTCATGAAATTTAGCAGGCAGCTTGCACACACGAGAATAAGTGATGTCCTAGATAGCTATGTCATGCTTGTCCGTTAACTCCTCCGTTAATCTGAACACTTTGTCAAAGTCACCATCTGAATCATTCCGGAACGTCGCATAAGTAGCTTTCAGTGTTTCAAACAAAGAGATACAGTCAGTTACACAGTGTTGAACTCTGCAACTCCTTCGTTGCAAAATTGCTGCTTTCGAACACATTGCGTGACAATGTAACAAGAAGGAACAGGAATTTCTTAATTTGTATCTGCTGTAACAGCTGTTCTGTGTCTATTTTAGTTTGACCACTTGATTCGGCGTATTCAGCCAGTGCCTCTAGTATTACATCTAGCAAATCTAAGAGTTTATGCACAGACCCTGATTTTGAGCTCCATCTTGTCTAGCACGATCTTTCCAATTCCATGCACTGAGGGGTTGGATGCATCTCCTTCTGTAGTGTCATGAACCTAGCTGTCTTTGAGCCCCGGTGAAGAAACTATGTATATGATTTACATTATCAAAAAAAAAGGCTCACATGCCCAGACACTTTGGCAGCAGTGCAAAGCACCAAATTGAGCTGGTGGGAATTGTAGTGCACATACACAGCTTTCGGAAATGTTTCTTTCAGGAGAAATTGAACACCAAACAGAACCCGTCACAGAGAGAAGGATCCAACCCAAGTGGTTCAATAACTTCGAGGATCCTCTGTGAAATTCCTTGGGCAGACATATCTGCTGTTTCAACAAAGCCTATCACCCGTTCTTTAATTATGCCACAATGAATGAACTGGATACATACAGCAGCTAGTTCATGTTTGGATTGATCTTTATACTCATCTGCAAGTATTGCATAATATGACGGTTGTTCATGCAGTTCAGTCTTTATTTTCTGAAGCAGCAGTGAGGTTGCAGCCTCAAGCAGCTCGTCTTGAATGTGGTGGCTCATAAGTGTGACATTTCGTGAAAACTCCTTTAGACAATTTTCAATTGCTGGATCATACGTTGAACTTGTATAGCTCCAAGAAATTCCCTTTATTGAGTGCGTCTTCTGTTTCCTTGTGCCCTCTTAGTGGAATATCCAGCTTAGCACACAACATAACAATGTCCAAAACAACTTTAATGTGTTGCCGGTTTCGCTCTACAAATGAAACTGCATCACCGTGCAGTTGATTTAACACAGTCCCACAGCTTTCCGCTCCATAGCTTTCCCTGTAAGCATCTAATTTACTAGGCGCAATTGCATGTGGCTTGCTTGATTCATGTTTGTTGCAGGCCTGTCGGAGGTGTTTCCAATTTTTGTAACCCTCTCTTAAGAAATGTCTACATGCTTTACAGAAACTTGCTTTACTATATTCAATCCATTTGAACTTTTCGTTCCAATTACCGTTGAAGGAGCGCGATTTTCCATCTATTACAGTATTTGGGAATGTTGCCAGCACTGGTTGAGTCGCTGGTTCCTCTACATCTGACAGGTCTGAAGGCCCACAGCTAAGATCTTCATAAGCTGGTGGCGGTGGGGGTTCCTCCATAGGTAGAACATGTATGACGTTAGCTGTAGCACAACATTCTTGGGAAGTTGAGGCTGTTTCTCTTCCCTTTTCACCTTCATTCCAAGATGACTCACGATCCTGCAATTCATCATTTTCTTTGCACAAGT
This sequence comes from Myxocyprinus asiaticus, assembly GCF_019703515.2. Classification (NCBI taxonomy): domain Eukaryota; kingdom Metazoa; phylum Chordata; class Actinopteri; order Cypriniformes; family Catostomidae; genus Myxocyprinus; species Myxocyprinus asiaticus. Next base: position 12,615,361 of record NC_059368.1, read on the forward strand.
CTTGGTCTAGACGTGGTTTATTTAAAAACCAGGTCATAGATAGTTGTTTAGCCATAACTAGAGTTGCTACAGTGCATTACCATCAAGGAAGCTGTGAACCGCTGGCGTTACGCTGATAGGGGCGGAGCTACGGGTGGGCCTGGGTAGGAAGTTCTGAATCACCAATTATGAATATTAGGATACAGTTCTAATAAAACAAACAAATCACATTTAAAAAATGATTAAAGCATTTAAAAGTAAAATATGTATTTTAAAAAATTTTTTTCATGACCTGACTGGGTGGGCAAGCTGTCAATCTGGGTGGGCAATAGGCCTACCCCGGCGCACCCATAGCTCCGCCCCTGGTTTGTACACAAGTTTACATGGAGGCCATTTGTGGGCCACTTTTAAAGGTGCACTCAGTCATTTTTTTGTATGTCATCTAGGACTAACAGTGACACCTAGGGGTATGGATGCAACTTCATTTAAATACAGTAGTTTTCAGTTATCGATGCCATTGAAGAAATTAACTATATAGAGTTGGCCATGATAAAGTAATTCCTGAGTGAAAGTGTCCTATAAAAGCGCGGTTTCTAAGATTCAGTGAGTAGTATACAGCTGGTCATGTGATCATAACATGGCGGCCCCATGAGGGTACCCTTTCAGTGTAGAATAAAACAGCTTTTATAAAGTTTCTGATATGACTGGAGCCTTCATCTCATGTAAGTCATCGTGATTATATACATCTGTTTCAAAATTACAATTAATTTATTTAGGAGTAAAACATTTTGAATGTGGAAAAAGTGGACTTTTGAGCCATGCAGTCAATAAAATCAATTTCTCCATTCTGATACTGTATATGTTTATCATTATGACTCTTCTTAAATAAGAAATTTAGTAGAAATGTGAATTGAGTGTAAAATCACGAATTTCATTTGTAAAGCGCATTATACTTTTTTTTTTCTTCAAATGTTCAAAGGGTGTGTTTGAAATTATGTGAAGCGTTGCAATTTTTTCCCGACAGTCTAGACCAGGGCTACTCAACTTCGGAAAAGTCAGGGGCCGCAAGGCTGGATCCCTGTACCCTTGAGGGCCGCACTCTTAATTTTTATGATATATATATATATATATATATATATATATATATATATATATATATATATATACATATAAATTATAAGTAAACATTTTTATAGTAAGAATGTTGGAATGTTAGTTAACAGGATAGCTCACCTAAAAATGAAAATTCTCTCATCATTTACTCACCTTCATGCTGTCCCAGATGTGTATAACTTTCATTCTTCTGCTGAAGACAAATGATGATTATTTTGAAAAAATATCTTAGCTCTGTGGATGAGAGACATCAATATTTAAGTCATTGGCTTTACTATATACTATTTACTTAGTCGTTTACTATAAATCTCCACTTTCACTTTCAGATGTGAAAGTGAAACTAAAAAGTGGCCACATGTGACTACAGATGTGAAAGTGAAAGTGGAGATTTATAGTAAAAAAGGACTTAAATATTGAACTATTTTTCACCCACAGTATTTTTGCCACCCGTCCTGTAAAATACGGGATCATCCCGTATTTAAAGATAAAATGAAGCATCCCGTATTGAATCAATACGGGGCACGATTTGTCCCGTATTTAAGCTGGTCAGATGGCGTCACGGTGAAATTGGAACAATTTCACCTTGATATAAGTTGGAAAATTTGCCTACGGTAGGTAAGGGACCATCTGAAAAGTCCACACATTGTGCTAAAACGTGCTAATACTGTGGAGGGTGTGGTAAGGGACCATCTGAAAAGTCCACAAATGGTGGTAAAACTGTGGAGTTTTTTCTATATAAATGTTCAATAAGATCAAACAATGTATGAATACAATCATAAAGACAAGTACAAGTAACACCGAACCTAAAGATATGAAACAAAAGGCATCAGGAAAAAGTCACAACCTGATTGGACAGCTTTTATGATGTATATTTTGCGATGGAACTCGCCGAACATCCAAAACAATGCTGGCTGCTGGGCTAAATGCACTCGTTGGATATATATATGTACAGTTGTGCTCAAAAGTTTGCATACTCTGGCAGAAATTGTGAAATTTTGGCATTGATTTTGAAAATATGACTGATCATGCAAAAAAATTATTTAAGGATATTGATCATATGAAGCCATTTATCATCACATAGTTGTTTGGCTCCTTTTTAAATCATAATGATAGCAGAAATCACCCAAATGGCCCTGATCAAAAGTTTACATACCCTTGAATGTTTGGCCTTGTTACAGACACACAAGGTGACACACACAGGTTTAAATGGCAATTAAAGGTTACTTTCCCACACCTGTGGCTTTTTAAATTGCAATTAGTGCCTGTGTATAAATAGTCAATGAGTTTGTTAGCTCTCATGTGGGGGACGGGGGTGGTCGGTTGGCTACACTGGACTGTGACTGGAGCACTGATGGCAGGAAATGATGGTAGCTCTGGCAGCAATCCGGAAATGGAGGATGAATCGTGTAGCGGGAGTGCTGGAGGGAATTAATGGTGGAAAATAGTTAATCGGAAAAGAAAGAAAATCAATATTCAAGGATCATATATGGATAGTGGAAATGAGGATCATGTGAGTAGGAAAAATACAGAAGAATTTAAAGGAATGTTGAAATTCGCAGAACCGGGCATGACAATTAACCCAATTAAACTGACCAAAGCTCTGAAAAAAGAGTTAGGAGAAATAAATAGCGCCAAGACTCTGAGAGATGGAAATTTGATCATCATGTGTAAAGACGAAAAACAACAAAAGAAGGCACTGAGTATAAATTAGATGCTTGGATTCTCGGTATCATGCACAATGATGAATAGGAAGCCTTGTGTAAGAGGTGTAATAACTGGAATTCCTACAGATGTACCTGCTGACAAAATTAAAAGCTGCATTGAAGGGGGAACGGTAATTGGAGCAAAATGGCTTCAATATGTTAAAAATAAGGAAAGGATGGATAGTCTATCGGTTATGCTTCAGTTTGATGAAGAAAGAATGCCAGAGAGAGTAAGAATAGGCTATGTAAGTTACCCAGTAAGATCATACGTACCTCCTCCACTAAGATGCTTCAAGTGTCAGAAGTATGGACATATTAGTGCGGTTTGCAGAAGAAAACAACGATGTGCGAGTGACCATGAATATGGTAAATGTGATGGAGCAAAGGCAAAATGCTGCAATTGGTGAGCATAGTGCTGGATTTGGGGGATGCATTGCTCACAAACATGCTGTGAAAGTTCAAAATGTGAGAATATCTGAGGGGTTGACATATGCTGAAGCAGCCCAAAAAGCAAAACAAAATGAACAGACACTGAGAGAGATAAAAACACAGGAATAGACTGGGAATACGTTGGTTCAAAGAAAGATAAATGAGGATAGACTGGTGATCGGAAAAACTTAATTTGTTTAATTTATGGCTGAAGTGATTAATTGTTCTGCACAAACAGAAAGCAGAATGGAGAAAATTAAAATCATAATAAGGGCAGCAGAGAGATACTTTGGTAAAGTAACTTTGGAAAAAATAAATGACATGCTAAAGACTCAAACAAGTACTCAAACAACATGTGGAAGTACATAATAATAATGGTTTTAACGATTCTGCAATGGAATGCCAGAAGTCTTATTGCAAATGAACCAGAATTCAAAAAGTTTATAGATCATCAGGATAAGAAACCAAATATAATTTGTATACAAGAAACATGGTTAAAACCTCAATTAAATTTTGTTCTGCAAGGATATAACATTGTAAGGAAAGATAGAAGGACAGGAATTGGAGGTGGGGTGGCCACTTTTATACAGAATGAATTAGAATACAGAGTCATTAATGAGATTGAAGAATACGAATTGGTGGTTATAGATATATATGCAGAAAAACAAAATATCAGAGTAATAAATTATTATAATCCTTGTAGTAGACTAAGTAAAGAATTAGAAAAGGTTATTGGGTCAGGAAATCATAAAATAATTTGGTGTGGAGGTTTTAATGCACATAGCACTTTATGGGGAAGCAGTTATGATGATCATAATGGGGATGTTGCAGAAGAAATAATAGACAGTAATGGGTTAGTATGTTTAAATGATGGTAGAAACACAAGAATAGATTTGGTACGTGGAATCGGGTCAGCTATAGATTTAACAATGGTTTCTGAAGAGCTAGCAAGTATATGTGTATGGGACGTTTGGGAAGATAATAATATGGGTAGTGATCACTATATAATTATATGTAAGTTAGGGATGAGTGTATTGGAGCATAATGTGATTTTATCTCCAAGAAGGAGATTTAATAAAGCAAAGTGGGAAGCATACAAATATCTAAGTGAGGTAGAACTAACAGCAGTAGAACTAAATACAATGGAGGACATAGATGAATGTAATGGGAAAATATTTAATGTATTGATGTAACAGATACTGTTATAGGAAAAAAGGGACAATGTAAAAAGAGGAAAGCAGTTCCTTGGACAGAACAATGTAGTTATGCTGTACAAAATAGGAATAAAGCATTTACAAAAATCAAAAACACATTTATTTGAAGATTTTATTAAATATAAGAAAGCACAAGCTGAAGTAAGAAGAATAGTCCGAGCAGCTAAAAGAAGTACTGGAGAGATTGATAATACAATAGGAGAAGATATTGACATAAGTGAAGTATGGGGTTCAATAAGAAAAATGGGAGGAATATATAGAAAATCAAACTTTACCAGTTTTAAAAATGAAGGAAGAATGGCTGTGACAGATAATGAAAAAGCTGAAATGCTGGCTGAAGTATTTGTTAAAGTCCATAGTGATGATAATGTATCAGAGGATATTAAAAAGTATAGAAATCAGAATATGAATCAGCACCCAGATGTGATGAGGAAAAGAAATCCTTCTGGAGACACTTTAGATGCAGATTTTACTATATAGGAATTAAAGATGGCTCTAGGGGGAGTTAAACATACATCTCCTGGAAGAGATGATATATGTTATGCAATGATCCAACATTTATCAGATAGATCTTTAAAAATTATTTTAAATCTCTTCAACAAGATATGGAATGCAGGAAAGCTCCCTCCATGGAAGCATGGAACAATAGTACCAGTAGGCAAACCTGAAAAGGACAAATCCATTCCAATTAATTATAGGCCAACTGCATTAACTTCTAATTTATGTAAACTGATGGAAAAAATTATACAGACTAAACTATATATTAGAAATAAAAAGGACATATTGCCATACCAGAGTGGATTTAGGGCAAGTCGGAATACAATGGATGCTGTTTTAAGCCTAGAAGCCGATGCCAGGAAAGCTCAAGCAAATAAAGTAGTATTGATAGCAGTTTTATTCGATATTGAGAAAGCATATGATATGCTCTGGAAAGAGGGACTTCTTATAAAACTTAAATGTATGGGAATTGGAGGAAAGTTGTACAACTGGATTATGGATTTCCTTTTTGAAAGAACAATACAAGTTAGGGTAGGAGTTGACCATTCTAAGACATACAAGATAGATAATGGAACTCCAAGGAAGTGTATGCAGCCCAGTATCTTTTAAATATGATAAATGATATTTTTCAGCAATTTTAAAGGTGACATAGGAAGGGCATTATTTGCAGATGACAGGGCAATATGGAAGAGAGGACGTAATATTACATGTGTATCACAAAGACTACAAAAATCAGTAGATGAAGTGGAGGTATGGGCAAATAATTGGAGCTTCAGATTATCAGTGGCTAAAACTCAAGTTATGTTTTACAAAAAGGAAAAATGTACCAGAGGTTAGTTATACAAACAAGAGCTGGAGCAAGTCTTACTAGTTAAATATCTCAGTGTATGGATGGAACCTAGACTGACATTTGCAATGCCTGCTAAAAACTAATCAATAAATGTAAAACAGGAATAAATATTTTATGATGTTTCTGGGGTTGAATGGGGAGCTTGTAGATTATCATTGAAAAGAATATTGTACATTAATCAGATCAAGTTTGGATTATAGAAGTAATTTTCAGATTTGCATCCAAAACCTTACTCAAAGATTGAAGCAATACAGAATCAAGCTTTAAGAATATGCTGTGGTGCATTCAGAACATCTTCCATTGCAGCCATGCAGGTAGAAGTTGGGGAAGCTCCTTCATAGGTATAAACTAAGAATAAATTATTGGGTTAACAAAAGATCATAGTCATCCAGTAAAGGGAGTGATAGAAGAATGCTGGGAACATGGAAACAAAAACATTAAAAGCTTTGGATGGATTGCTAACAGGGAAGCACAAGCAGTTGGCATAGTAGACTGTGTTAGCCCAACTGTGATTGTCAGAGCCAGGAATCGATCTTAGGTCTCTGGTGCAAGAGTCTTAATTTCTACCACTGAGCCACAGAAGGGAGTTGAACTTAAATCAGACACTCTTACAAGAACTCCGAGTTCTTTAACAAGAATAGCAAGAGTACAAAAAGCAACTTCCTACTGACAAACACAAAAAAACAGGAAAATCTTTAGTCCAGAAAAGGATCTGAAAGGAGGAAAAATAATCTCCAAAAAACTCAGGAAAAAGATATTAAAAAAAAACAGCAAAATATGAACACAGGGAAAGAACAAACCAAAAGGCTTACAAAGTTTAGTACTTGGAACTAGAGCAAACTTATGGCAGTAACTGGCTAGGAACATCAATAACCAAGAGAAAAAAAACAAAGGAAGTGAACAACTTAAATACACAGTCCAGAACAAGGCACAGGTGAAAACAATAACACATGATAAAATGGCGGGAAACTGAAAAGAAATACAATGAGGGCCTCTAGTGGCCAAAATAAAACATTAAAGCAGAAAACTCTGACATGTGACATTATCCAGTATTCCACTGTGGATATTTCCAATGCTAATAGTAGAATTTCAAATACAAATAAAAGTTAAGAATGAGAAAGATACCCCTAATAACATTATTGTACAGCAGTATTTAGATCAGACTTATTCATCGTGGTTACATATATATACTGATAGTTCTAAAGATCCTATCTCTGGAAGAACAGCTGCTGCAGTATATATTCCTCAGTTTCAAACCAGTATTAAGAATAATTGATCATGTATCTGTGTATGCAGCAGAATTAATTGCCATGATGGTGGCACTCCAGTGGGTAGAGTATGTAAAACCAAGACTCATAGTAATATGTTCTGACTCTCATGCAGCAATCTCAAGCCTTGTTAGTGGAGTAAAATCATCAAGGCAAGACATTATATATGAGATTCTTGCAAGCTTGTTAAGAATAAGTAGTGTAAGCTTAATAACGTTTTTGTGGGTTCCTGCTCATGTGGGAGTGGAGGCTAATGAAGTGGTTGATAAGCTAGCTAAGCAAGCTCTAAAGCACACAGAGATAGATATTCAAGTGACTCTTAGCAAGAAAGAGGTTAAAGGGAAAATTAAAGAATACATAAACAATGAATGGCAAGAAGTATGGAACTGTGATAGCAAGGGCAGACATATGTATAATATTCAGCAGCAAGTAGGAAATGGAAGAAATGTTTTTAGGAATAGGAAAGAAGATACAATTATTACTCGCATCCGAATAGGGCATACTAGACAACATGAAACAGGTCAATGTAATTATTGTGATCAGGCAGAAACAATAGAGCATGTTTTAATAAAATGTAAAAAAATATGGAAAAGAAAGGTTAAACTCATTAAGGAAGTAAGAAACATGGGCGTTGAATCATTTAATATACAAAGCCTTTTGAAAGAGCATGCAGAACAATGTAAAATATATAGTGCTATTTTAAAATATATTAAAGAAATAGGATTAGATGGAAGAATTTAGTGGGGGTTTTTTTTGTTTGTTTTTTTGCTGCTTATTGGTGCTCCACACTCCAGTCCAGTTGGTGGCAGTAATGCACCAGAAGTTGGTTTGCCAACCGCCATTAAACATCATTAGAAGAAGAAGAAGAAGCTCTCATGTGGATGCACTGAGCAGGCTAGATACTGAGCCATGGCAAGCAGAAAAGAACTGTTAAAAGACCTGATTAACAAGGTAATAGAACTTTATAAAGATGGAAAAGGATATAAAAAGATATCCAAAGCCTTGAAAATGCCAGTCAGTACTGTTCAATCACTTATTAAGAAGTGGAAAATTCAGGGCTCTCTTGATACCAAGCCAAGGTCAGGTAGACAAAGAAAGATTTCAGCCACAACTGCCAGAAGAATTGTTCAAGAAACAAAGAAAAACCCACAAGTAACCTCAGGAGAAATACAGGCTGCTCTGGAAAAAGACGGTGTGGTTGTTTCAAGGAGCACAATACGATGATACTTGAACAAAAATGAGCTGCATGTTCGAGTTGCCAGAAAGAAGCCTTTACTGCGCCAATGCTACAAATAAGCCCGGTTACAATATGCCCGACAACAACTTGACACGCCTCACAGCTTCTGGCACACTGTAATTTGGAGTGACGAGACCAAAATAGAGCTTTATGGTCACAACCATAAGCGCTATGTTTGAAGAGGGGTCAACAAGGCCTATAGTGAAAAGAATACCATCCCCACTGTGAAGCATGGTGGTGGCTCACTGATATTTTGGGGGTGTGTGAGCTCTAAAGGCACGGGGAATCTTGAGAAAATTGATGGCAAGATGAATGCAGCATGTTATCAGAAAATACTGGCAGACAATTTGCATTCTTCTGCACGAAAGCTGCGCATGGGATGCTCTTGGACTTTCCAGCATGACAATGACCCTAAGCACAAGGCCAAGTTGACCCTCCAGTGGTTACAGCAGAAAAAGGTGAAGGTTCTGGAGTGGCCATCACAGTTTCCTGACCTTAATATCATCGAGCCACTCTGAGCTCAAACGTGCGGTTCATGCAAGATGACCAAAGACTTTGCATATATACCAGCTATACCACCTGCAAGAATTTGGGGACTCATAGACAACTATTACAAAAGACTGCATACTGTCATTGATGCTAAAGGGGGCAATACACATTATTAAGAACTAAGGGTATGCAGACTTTTGAACAGGGGTCATTTCATTTTTTTCTTTGTTGCCATGTTTTGTTTCATGATTGTGCCATTCTTTTATAACCTACAGTTGAATATGAATCCCATAAGAAATAAAAGAAACGTGTTTTGCCTGTTCACTCATGTTTTCTTTAAAAATGGTACATATATTACCAATTCTCCAAGGGTATGCAAACTTTTGAGCACAACTGTATATCTGGTGGTTTTTTACCAGCTGAGAACAAATGAAGAGCTAATAAAATGTGTAAAGGAGTCAAAACAGTGCCAGGAATTCCTCTGTTGTACACACAAATGAAGATATGCTGCAAGGACGGCTGACGGAGGTTCCGACGCCTGTACCGAACTGTAATGGGCAACATAGCTCCTATGATGAGAAGAACCAGGTATGCTTGAGGTCAGTATTAGGCAAATTACTTCCTGTTTTTGGTCCATTTAGACGTCTTTGGTCCATGTTGCATTCACATATCAATTGAACCGCACCAGAGTTCGTTTGGAAGTGGACCAAGACCCACTATTCAGGCGGTCTCGGTCCGCTTGTTTGGTGCGCACCAAGGTTCGGATGGCAGCGTTCACACTTGTTCAAATGAACCGCACTAACAGAGCAATCACACCAGAGTTCGTTTTAATCTAACCAAACCTGCCAAGTGTGAACACACCCTAAGTGAGATTGCGAGCGCGTGTAACAGATGTTATGTTGATTTGATAATTTCACACAAAATCTCTCCCCTTTTCTTTTGGTGGGAAAATTATTTGTATTATTTTATATGTATATTATTTTAATACACTATTATATATACTATATCAATACATATACATTTCATATTTCATGTTACATATAGTTTAAATGTTCATTTTGGATCACTACCAAAAATGGAGCACATCTCCTTTAAGACAGTCATTTTCCGGTTCTGGTTCGCAGGTAATGCGACTGAGGAGAGGTGAGTTTTGCTGCAGCTCCGGTTAAGAGTTGATTTAATGTGTATTTTTATTGGAGAAAACCATGTATTTTTGTATTGAAAGTGTGAATTAATGTTATAACATGAATTAGGAGTGTGAATTTGTTTAAAAAAAAACGTCTGTATGAGTTTTTATGAAACGTGGTTGAAGCATGGGTGGCTTAATTATTTCCCTCCACTGGCATGTTGACAGGAATATATTTGGGAAGGGCCACGGACGTTAATGTGTTTTGAAAACAACAACAACAACAACAACAACAACAACAACAACAACATTCTTTTATTTGTGCAAGTATGTTTCCACCTCTATATATCTGTTATTATTGTTAAAATATATTTTTGTGTTGATTTAAAATGTTCCAAACTGGATAAAATGTTATGTGTAATTGACTTGATCAAATGCATGTCAATGTAAAGTTGTAAAATGTCACTGTTCGCGGGTAATGTGAGGTTGACAGGAATATATTTGGGAAAGGCCACAGAAGTTCATGTGTTTTGAAAAAAAAAAAAAACTAAAAAAAACATTCTTTTATTCATGCAGAATAAAAAAACGAGGGCCTGTTTGATCAACATTCATGGTGTCCGGTCTTATTCGTTGATACACAACGCAGAGTGAAGAGAGGAGACAGGTCAAATTGGTGCCATGACCCAGATGGGAGTGAGGTTTAGGGGGGTGAGTGTAACGGGAGCCAGGTGGTAGGTAGCTGTGCTGAATGTAAACCTCACTCCCTTGGCCTCGAGAGGCACATTAACGACTGATGCTAAGGGCTGTAGCCTTTAGCCTCCTTGTTAGCACGCCTGCGTCCCATGCTGGAGACCCTGGTTAGAATCCCGCTCAGAGCGGGTCAAGTAGGACAGGTTTGACTGCGTGTGAGTACACATGCACTACATGAATGTGCGCGTAGACCGACAGCCACTTTCATAACATCAGCCATGCTCAGATATTATTGTTTGTTTTAATTGATTTATTTTTAACATCTTCTTGCAGTTGAATTCCCCCTCTAATGTGTTACAGCAATGTAGAAAACGAGCGTAAATCCTCATGAAAATGGGTACCTCACAATGTATACAGTTTGATAGTATGCTGATAAATATATTTCTGATGATGATATCATAACGCGGGCCGCAAGCGGGCATGTGTTGAGTAGCGCTGGTCTAGACTGAGTCTCATGACATTTAAAGAATGGCTTTCCTTCTGGTAACACTTTTAACATTGTGACAATCTTTAAAGCCAGTGACATGCACCCTTGAGAATTTCTAAGCTCTACAGATCACCTTTTGAGCACATTTATGTCAAAAAAGGAAGACAAATTCCTGGCACAAAAGTTCACAGTGGGCATCAGAGATCTTGCGTCACTTATAGCATACTTATTCAAAAACCTCTTTTGGTATGAATGCATTCAAATAAGGGTTGGCAATTAAATATGCCTTTAACCAAAGTTTATATTTTTAAAAGCGATCAGAGGCAATCAATGGCAAAATCAATTGCGGATTGGTGTAGCTGACATCATTTCATGGATTTCTTTATGTATTTAACCTTTTACGCAAACTAGAGATGACATTATCTGATTGGCTGTTCATTAAAATATGAGGTGATCTCTGTTTCGAACAGTTCCAAACCACAGGCATTGTATTCACTTTTCTTTAGACCTTGCAAGGCTCCAGAGAATATTGATTTACACATGATCGCTCACTGATCCTTCACCATCAGAGAAACACTCTACACAGCACTTTGTAAGGATTTGTTTCTGACAGTGGTACCACTGGCAGTATTAAGTAGAGTGCTTCCTGATTAGCCAGCAGCTCTGTCTAAACAAGTCTACTGTATACTTAGATGTCTCCATTCATATGAAGCCATGATAATTAATTGCTTGTTTTAACTAAAAGTGATGATGGTGGTCCTCCACTCAGGTCCTTATGCGTGTTTCTCAAATGTTAATTACATCTTATCTATTAAAATACTCTTAACTTTCAAATCTAAACTGGTCAGCAACAGGTCCAACATGAGGTATGAATCACCAGGGTCCTAAGCTTAATTTAAGGTCAGTTTATGCATTTTCAGAGTCCATTTTTGAACAATCACAATAAGGGTGAAAAGTGACAGATTTTTATTTTATTATGCAGACACTAAGGAGGAATTTACATTACAGCTGTTTTCATCCTCTGACTGCACATTGATTAGATCTGTAGTGTGGGGATGGAGCAACTGCAACAGATTGGTGCATTTCTGTGAGATTTACAGCTAAATAGTTTATTATTGAAGCAACCACTAGAGGACACTGTTTATTTTCCGTTTGCAATGGAGCCTCATCTCAACGGCATTATTTGTGGTAAACTTAGACTTTTAGCTTACCTGATGTGAGGGGTATTACTATGGCAATATAATAATAGTGTTTAATCATTGCTAGACTTGCTGTGCACAAAACTTTAGAGTGCACAACAGATATTTGATTCTTAAACATAGCTAATTTATTCTTGTTTGATTCTCATTGATTCTGTTTTGAAGCTATCAAAATCACTCTTCAATACAACCAAGGAATTCTCATGGGGAAATATAAAGTATAAGGCATCCACTACTTCATTTTCATTCTGATTTTGTGGTACCATGCAGACATTTATAATCTTAAATTCTTAATTACAGATAAGCCATATGGGAAGATGCATTTTAGAAGATCAAATACTTTAAATTCCAGTTTTATTGAGTGAGTGTTTAAATCAGAATGTGATACTGAGCTTGATTGCTGCAAAGTCAGCCCCACCTGGAGCTGCACTGTGTGGCTGGGCACCTCTCTAATTTGTCCATTGCATGAGCCAATCTGTGTAGGACAGTGTCTGCTGGATCAACACTTTATCTTCAGCCCACAATACTCTCAGAGCTCATGCTTCCTCTCCTTTTGGTTCCGCTGTTCATGTCTATTATCATTTTGCTACATTTCCCATGCATTCACACAAACGGCCAGTGCTTTTCAATGCAAATTTTAATGTCACTTACTGTATATATGTCAGCCCTTTGAATATAAAGCTGCTCTGGAATACAGTATTTACTAGTCAAGAGTAATGTCCTTATACAGCATGCTACAAGTTCACCTTGATGGAAATGGACCGATAACCAAAACTACACTGAAGCAATAGAATCCAGTAATTGCTTTACAAGCAGGTCTCTGGATTAAGTATATTAGATCAGGGGTTTTCAGCTTTTGCAGACCTTGGGATTCTTGGTCATGTTTTTACATTGACATTGTCATTTAACAGATGCTTTTATTCAAAGCGACTTACAAATTGTCGGATTGGAGTGTTTTTGAGACTGCAGCCACAGACCTGGATGAGCTCACAGATACTGTTACATCATTAATCAGTTTCTGTGAGGATATGTGCATTCCTACTAGGACTTATTTAAAGTTCAACAACGACAAACCATGGTTTACAGCAGAGCTCAGGCAGCTTTGTCAGGCCAAAGAGGATGCTTACAGGGGTGGGGATAAAGTCTTGTACAATCAGGCCAGGAACACACTGAACAAGGAAATCAGAGTGGCTAAAAGAAGATACTCTGAGAAGCTGAAAAACAAGTTTTCAGCTAACGACCCTGCATCAATGTGGAGTGGCATGAAACAACTCACAAATTACAGGACTCCCACCCCCAACCCTGTGGTGGACCAACAACTGGCTGATGACCTGAATGTGTTCTACTGCAGATTTGAAAGGCCCAATCTCACACCCCACACCCACTCTCACCTTCACTTCACACAAACACCAACACCTCCTGCAACCCCCCTCCTCCCCCCTCCTGCTACTCAACCTGCACTTAAGATCTGTGAGGATGATGTGAGCCGCGTCTTTCGGAAACAAAAGACGAGGAAAGCTTCAGGCCCAGATGGCGTCTCACCAGCGTGTCTTCGATCCTGTGCTAACCAGCTGGCCCCCATCTTCATCTGGAGCAGTGTGAAGTCCCACACATCATTATACCTGTCCCAAAGAAACCAAAAATCACAGGACTTAATGACTACAGACCTGTCGCCCTGACGTCTGTGGTCATAAAATCATTTGAGAGACTGGTGTTGGCCCACCTGAAGCACATCACTGGACCCTTTCTATATCCCCTTCCATTTGCTTATCGAGAAAACAGGTCTGTGGATGATGCAGTCAACATGAGATTGCATTATATCCTGCAACATCTGGACAGACCAGGGACATATGCAAGGATCCTTTTTGTGGACTTCAGTTCGGCTTTCAACACCATCATCCCAGCTATACTCCAGAAAAAATTTCACCAACTCTCTGTTCCCATGTCTATTTGTCAGTGGATTACCAGCTTTCTGATGGACAGGCAGAAGCTTGTGAGACAGGGGAAACTCACTTCCAGCACCTGTACAATCAGCACTGGTGCCCCCCAGGGATGTGTGCTCTCCCCACTACTCTTCTACCTCTACACCAATGACTGCATCGCCAAGGACCCCTCTGTCAAGCTCCTGAAGTTTGCAGATGAAACCACTGTCATTGGCCTCATCCGAGATGACGATTAGTCTGCATACAGAAGGGAGTTTGAACAGCTGGCTGTCTGGTGCAGTCAAAACAACCTTTAGCTGAACATGCTCAAAATGGTGGAGATGATTGTGGACTTTAGGAGGAACACCCCAACACCATTCAAAACAGCACTGTGGCAGCAGTGGAGTCATTCAGGTTCTTGGGCACTACCATCTCACAGGACCTGAAGTGGGAGACACACATTGACTCCATTGTGAAAAAGGCCCAGCAGAGGTTGTACTTCCTTCACCAGCTGAGGAAGTTCAACCTGCCACAGGTGCTGCTGATACAGTTCTACTCAGCGGTCATTGAGTATGTCCTCTGCACTTCAATATCTGTCTGGTTTGGTTCAGCTACAAAATCAGACATCAGAAGACTACAAAGGACAATACGGACTGCTGAGAGGATTATTGGTTGTCCCCTATCCCCCCCCCCCCCTTCAAGAACTATACACTTCCAGAGTGAGGAAAAAGGCTGGAAAATTAACTCTGGACCCCACTCGCCCTGCCCACTACCTTTTTGAACTGTTGCCTTCTGGCCGACGCTTCAGAGCTCTGAGCACCAGAACCGTCAGGCACAGGAACAGTTTTTTCCCTAAGGCTATCCATCTCATGAACAGTTCAATTGCCCCATTGAGCAATAACTATGTGCAATACACAGTTTAGTCTTTTTTTATATTTATCCAACACATCCAGACTCTTCTGCCATTTCATTCCTCTGAAAAAAAAAACAACAACATTTGCACTGTACATAACATTCATCCTTCATCCTGTTACAGCAATTTTGTTTTATTTATTTATTTTTTATAATTGGGAGTAGAATGTTATCTGAACAGGCCATCTGTTTTTTTGGCCATTCACCTATACCAATTATCTCTGCACTGTGATAAATTGATTTGTATTAGATTGCACTACGTATGTGTATGTATGTGTATAACTATTTTTTTTATTTTTATTATTATCTATGTCTTGCTGCTGTTTTTGTATTGTTGTACACTGTAAGCTCCTGTCACCAAGACAAATTCCTTGTATGTGTAAGCATACTTGGCAATAAAGCTGATTCTGATTCTGATTCTGAAATGAGGAATATAGCAATCAGTTTGTCAAACAAAATGTATCAATATCTGCAGTATTGCACTGCAAATTTCTCAAAGTGGCTGGAGTAGTATAGCAATATCATGTGATTTTGCAAATTAACACATTACAATAACTAACATTAATAACATTAACAAACATTATTACCTTCTATAATGCTTATCAGTTCATTACTGTACAACATTACATGTGTCCTATATGTTGTGTGTGTATATATCTGCCCCCGCTGGACCCTCAAAGAAGACCCTAGTTTGAAAACCCGGGTTATAGAGTAGATATTTGATGCTGGAGGCTCTGCCTTCATCCTGTTACAGCAATTTTGTTTTATTTATTTATTTTTTATAATTGGGAGTAGAATGTTATCTGAATAGGCCATCTGTTTTTTTGGCCATTCACCTATACCAATTATCTCTGCACTGTGATAAATTGAGCATTGATCAGTCTTTATTTTGTTTATCATACAATGCGGTTCTGTTTTGTGCATTAAAAACACATAACATTTACAGATTGCTTGACTTCTTGCATATATTTATAGATTGGACATTTACAAATCTACTTATTAGCTGCATGCATAACCTCCTCCTTTTAGATGCCACTCCTCCAGCGTTATTGGTGATAATGAGCACAGTGTGAACGTGGGTGTAACAAGATTCGACTTCTCTCCAGGTCTCCACCAAGCTATTAACACATTTTGAATCACCACTCTGTATCGTTGGTGCTGCCTCGGGAGCCATACTTTTGTTAGTGCATAGCGGCTGGTTGCACCAGGCCATCCCTGCTTTCATCTTCATCTTTTACTCACTGCACTTCCAGAGCTCCCCGAAGGCGTCACATTAACTCTGGCCATAAGCCCAACTGGATGAGTGGACATGGGAGAAGTACCCATCTGTTTCAGGGCTAGCTTGAGCTGATAGAGGGCCGAATGCAAATGCCCTGAAGCCCTACGTCCTTCTCCAGACCTCAGTTTATCTCTGCTAGACTGTGAAACCACAGCACTTTTTAAGTTAATACTCTATGCTTCGAGCCTAGGAGAAGCTGTCTGTCTGTCTATCTTTCCAATGTTAAGGCTTATAAATGTTTTTTTTTTTTTTTTTTACTTTTAGACAATGGTTTGTCAAGCCAACATCAAAAGTTGTCTTGACAAACTTTTAACAGTCTTGTTATTTTTACAATTCTGTTTGGATTTGCTGCCGCAGAAACTCATGAAACTTTTTTAGTGTTAAAATATTTTCTCATATTCCAGTTTATTATGCAGAGACAACTGTAATTAATGTGCCCTTCAGGTGGAGTTGGAAATATCGTAATTACCAGTTCTGAGCACATTAATGATTAAGCAAAGTCATATTTACAAGTGGAAAACTCAGAATTCTAGATGATACACAAGTTGACAAGTTGGTAACTTTTGGAAGGGGCAAAGTGATTTCAAATTCTCTACATTATTTCAATAATATTAATTGTTAAATATATCAGTCAACTAATGACTCCATTTGTGGTTTGTTTTAAGCAAATTCATTAATAATTCTTTAGATATCATATATCAATAAATCATAGGTATCCTGTAAAAGTGATGCAGGTTTACTCACTGATGTTTATTCTCTGATACAACAAATATTTTTACAACTTTATTTCCAACTTAAATGCGTGACAATTCATAGTAATGATTACCTAACTAGGAGGTATGAGTGTCCCAGGTCCACTTGAAGGCAGCATAAGTAATTTGTAGGTTAATTTTCTTGAAAACCAAACACTATGTTTCTGTGGCGCAATGAAAATTCCCCCGTTTGTTTGGAGCAACCCATCTAGCCCTTCAGTGGTGTGTGTTGGGGGTGGGACTATCTGTTTGTTCAAACAATTGAAGTTGAAGTCTTCAAAGTGAAATGTATTTGAGGCTTCAACTTAGCCTCAGCTAGAGTTACACCAAGAGTACTTGTTTCACCACAACAACAGGCAACAAAGCAGCAGAAAATAACAAGCTCTCTTTTGTGTGCTTTCATTATTCAAATCCCCCATCTTCCAACTCAAAAAATATATTTGGCACATGGCTCTCAGAATGCTCAGAATGTCAAGAAAGGCTTCTTGTATCTCTAGTTACTAATGTTATTCTAACCAGTTCACTTGCCTCCTCTTTACCCCATTAGCAAACAGCAGCACCCTCAGGTTAGATGTCTTAATCAAAACACCCTTTTAATGCAATGAAATTGGGAATAATCTGAAAAAAAGGGCCCGTTTTCTGCTTAGGTATAAAGAATAGCCTGTGGACATGTGACAGCAGTGATAAAAGCAAATGAGAAAACCAGAGAAAAAAGCACTGGGAGCAAGGTTTTGGGTCCAGCTTCCATTGCCTTACACCTTTTTGGTTTTGTAAATGCATTTCTGCAATTGGCCCCCTCAGAGAAGAAAATATTGTATTTATCATAATCACATAAGTTCGTGGAGATGGAAAAAGTATATAACAGATCGTCCGCCTTGCAGAGGGGGTCTTCTCGCTTATTGGCTTGCGCACCTGCTCTCCTCTCTGGTAATGGCTTTTGAGAAAAGACGGCTGAAATGCAGAGTGGGCTTTCGGTGCTGAATGATGCGGTGTACCACATATCCGGGGACAGGCCTAAATCGTAAAATATGCAGAGGATATGGCATGATAGTGGTTCTCAAACATTTTTAGCCCAGTTACCACCTTTGTGAATGTGACATTTCTTTGAGCAATGTGTGAGGAACATATACTGTACATAATACCACATTCTGATCAATATTCCTGTAGTTACAGAGACACAACACAATTCACCATTAGCATATAATGCAACAAAAGGTGCTGAAGTCAACTGATTTTAGTAATAGACCTACCTATCTCTGTGTAAAAATAAAATAATGACTCTGTCAGCTTTCTAAGTTCTAATATATATATATATATATATATATATATATATATATATATATATATATATCACACACACACACACACACACACACACACACACACTGGTGGACAAAAGTTTGGAATAATGTACAGATTTAGCTTTTTTGGAAGGAAATTGGTACTTTAATTCACCAAAGTGGCATTCAACTGATCACAAAGTATAGTCAGGACATTACTGACGTAAAAAACAGCACCATCACTGTTTGAAAAAAAGTAATTTTTGATCAAATCTAGACAGGCCCCATTTCCAGCAGCCATCACTCCAACAACTTATCCTTGAGTAATCATGCTAAATTGCTAATTTGGTACTAGAAAATAACTTGCCATTATATCAAACACTGCTGAAAGCTATTTGGTTCACTAAATTAAGCTTAACATTGTCTTGGTGTTTGTTTAAGTTGCCACAGTATGCAATAGACTGGCATGTCTTAAGGTAAATGTTAGGTCAAAAATGGTAAAAAAAAAGAAACAGCTTTCTCTAGAAACTCGTCAATCAATCATTGTTTTGAGGAATGAAGGCTATACAATGCTTGAAATTGCCAAAAAACTGAAGATCTCATACAAAGGTGTACACTACAGTCTTCAAAGACAAAGGACAACTGGCTCTAACAAGGACAGAAAGAGATGTGGAAGGCCCAGATACAGCTAAACAAGAGGATAAGTACATCAGAGTCTCTAGTTTGAGAAATAGACGCCTCACATGTCCTCAGCTGTCAGCTTCATTGAATTCTACCCGCTTAACACCAGTTTCATGTACAACAGTAAAGGAAAGACTCAGGGGTGCAGGCCTTATGGGAAGAATTGCAAAGAAAAAGCCACTTTTGAAACAGAAAAACAAAAAGAAAAGTTTAGAGTGGCCAAAGAAACACAGGCATTTGACAACAGATAATTGGAAAAGAGTGTTATGGATCTTAACCCCATTGAGCTTTTGTGGTATCAGCTAGACTGTAAAGTGTGTGAGAAGTGCCTGACAAGACAGCCATATCTATGGCAAGTGCTACAGGAAGCGTGGGGTGAAATGTCACCTGAGTATCTGGACAAACTGACAGCTAGAATGCCAAGGATCTGCAAAGCTGTCATTGCTGCATGTGGAGGATATTTTGATGAGTTGTAATAGTAATTTTTCACATTATTAATGTCCTGACTATACTTTGTGATCAGTTGAATGCCACTTTGGTGAATAAAAGTACCAATTTCTTTCCATAAGAGCAAAATATGTACATTATTCCAATCCTCCCATTCTGCAAAGTCTTGAAAAACAGCCTTTTTTGATGGTGGCATTTGTAGGTTTTCCTCTGTGTTTACCTCATAAAACCCAAACTCATCAACTAGCACTTTGGTGGCATGAATCACAGATTGTCTTTCATTATCATCAATCATCTTTGATGCAGTTTGGGAGTGAGGAATGTCGCTATTTTGTATGTCGATGCAATTTCAGTGAGAATGCAGTCAGCCCTGGCTGCTTCGCAGTGGTTTCTTAGTCTTACGGACCACGGTAGAACTAGAGACACACTTAAGGCCATATTGTCTGACTCCAAGTCATTTGTTGCATCTTTGAACAGCTTCAAAAAAGTCACCAGGGTTTTAAGAGTATTCTTGTTGATGCACCCTACTTTGTCATATTGTTTTTTATCCAACAGGATTGTTGCAATGTCATTGTGGCAGCGGGGGCGTGGTCAAGCATCTCTCCGGAGAGAGAAAAAGCGGTAAGGGCGCTTACACCTGAGCTAAATTATGTATAACACCTGTCTCTAATTTCAGTGAGCACGGGGAGAGCGGCATAAATAGAGACACACCGCAAATAGGAGGGAGAGAGAGCCTGGGCACGACAGACCCGAGCAAGAAGCTAGGAGTTTCTCTACAAACGTTGAGAGTTTATTTTTGTGAAGCGGTGTGCGAGTGATAATTAACTTTGTGCTGCAGAGAGAGAGAAAATAAACTATAACCTGAACCAGGAAAACTGCTTCTCGTCTCCTCTTTACACTGGTGCCGAAACCCGGGAACTGAAGTTTTGGGTAGAAGATGGATGGAGGTCGTCCCGTAGAGTCCTCCCAGTTGGCGGAGATCCTCCAAGCCCTCGCCAGCCTACATCGGAACCACCAACAAACGCTGCTTGAGCTCCGGCAAGATCAAGACCGCCGGTTTGTCGAGCTCATGCATGCTCAAGCCGAGGACCGCAGGCGATCCGGAGCCTCCTCAGCCAGGGGGCATCCTCAGCCGCGACCCCGGACACACCCACGCCGTTACCCCCGCCAGCATTACAGAAAATGGGGGCGGCGGACGACCCCGAGGCTTTCCTGGATTTGTTTGAGCGGACCGCCGAGATCTGGGGCTGGCCGCTCGGCCAATGGGCAGCCCGACTGATCCCACTACTGTCCGGGGAAGCCCAGCTCGCGGCTCAACAACTGCCAGCGTCGAGCCTCCTGGCCTACGGAGATCTTAAAAGAGCCATCTTGCAACGGGTTGGTCGCACTCCGGAGGAAAGTCGTCAACTCTTCCGGAGCTTGAAGTTGGAAAGCTCTGACCGCCCGTTTGCCTTTGCCCAGCGGCTCCGTGACGCCTGCCGAAGATGGCTGTTAGCGGGGGATCGCGACGTCCAGGGAATTATCGACCAGGTGGTACTTGAACAGTTCATAGTTCGACTGCCAAAAGGAACGGCGGAGTGGGTCCAGTGCCACCGCCCGGCGTCGTTGGAGGAAGCTATCCGACTTGCGGAGGACCACATGGCGGCGATCCCGAGGACAGAAGATCCCTCCTACCTTCTCTCTCCTCCCTCTGTTTCTTCCCCCTCCCCTCTCTCTCTCTCGTCTGCTTTCTCTCCAGGTCCCGTTCCTGCCCCACGCAGACGAGGAGGAACCCAGCCCTTGAGACCAGTTTCCCGGGTGTGGGAGGCGACACCTTCCCCTACTCCAGTACCCCGCCGCTCTCCCCCTCAGGGGGGCGCCCGCCGACGCAAGTGCGGGCGTGGCGCCTGGGCCGGCCTGCTGGAGGTGCGGAGACCCGAGCCACTTCCGAGATCAGTGCCCTCTGATGGAGCTGGGGACGGTGGTGCGGGTCTCTGACCTCCCACAGGCTGCCCCCGACCGGGCCGGAGCGTACCGGATACCGGTAAGTGTCAAGGGGGTACTCACCAAGCGTTGGTGGATACCGGGTGTAATCAAACCACTATCCACCAACGCCTGGTTCAACCCGAGGCATTGGTCACATCCAAAACGGTGAAGGTGAAGTGTGTACACGGGGATATTCACAAGTATCCAGTGGTGACCCTGACAATTAAATTTCGGGGTAAAAAGCATAGAGTGGAGGCTGCGGTTAGCTCCCGCCTCATCCATCCGCTGATTTTGGGGACTGATTGGCCTGATTTTAAAGCTTTATTAAAGGGAATTTGTGCGGATGGGTCCTGTGTGAGAATAGGGAGATGTGTGATGTGCGATGCTCTGGCAGGGGAGGCGGAGCCGGGGCCGTCCTCGACAGCTCCACGTCATGATGACGAGAGAGGGGGAGAGGCCGCGGCCCCTCCCCTTCTCAGGGAATTCCCTGAGGGGGATTTCCCTTTGGAGCAGTCGCGAGACGAAACCCTCAAACACGCCTTTGACCAAGTGAGAGTTATCGATGGTCAACGACTCCGGCCTGACATCGCACTCTCATATCCCTATTTTGCAATTATAAATGAGCGGTTGTACCGAGTGACACAGGACACTCGAACCAAAGAGGATACAACCCAACTTTTGATTCCAAGGAGCCGTCGGGAAATGGTATTCCAGACGGCTCATTATAATCCTATGGCAGGTCACCTAGGAGAAAGGAAAACACTGAACCGTCTAATAGCCCGTTTCTATTGGCCGGGCATTGGCGGCGATGTCCGCAGGTGGTGTGCGGCATGCCGAGAATGCCAGCTGGTTAACCCACCGGCCACCCCAAAAGCGCCATTGCGCCCTCTCCCTTTGATCGAGGTCCCCTTTGAGAGAATTGGAATGGACCTCGTCGGGCCATTAGAATGGTCAGCTCACGGACATCGCTTTGTATTGGTCCTAGTGGACTATGCAACGCGATATCCGGAAGCAGTGCCTCTTCGCAACATCTCAGCACGCAGTGTTGCGGAGGCACTCTTCAAAATAATCTCCCGGGTGGGGATTCCGAAAGAAATCCTCACCGATCAAGGCACAACGTTTATGTCACGGACACTACGCGAACTGTACAAGTTATTAAATATTAAATCGATTCGCACCAGTGTATACCATCCTCAAACGGATGGCCTGGTGGAACGATTTAATAAAACCCTCAAAAACATGATTCGTAAGTTCGTGCACGACGATGCTAGAAATTGGGATAAATGGCTCGACCCCCTGTTATTTGCAGTACGAGAGGTCCCGCAAGCCTCCACTGGCTTCTCCCCATTCGAGCTGCTGTATGGGCGACGCCCACGCGGCGTGCTTGATGTATTGCGAGAAGCCTGGGAGGAAGGACCTTCGAACAGTAAAAATGAAATTCAGTACGATCTTGATCTTAGAGCAAAACTCCACACCTTGGGGCAACTAACACAGGAGAATTTGCTCCAAGCTCAAGAACGACAGCGCCGACTGTATGACAGGGGAACTCAGCTAAGGGAATTTACACCGGGAGATAAAGTGCTTGTATTGCTCCCCACATCGAGCTCTAAATTACTCGCCAAGTGGCAAGGACCCTTTGAGGTCACACAACGAGTGGGAGATCTCGATTATGAGGTTAAACGATCTGATAGAGGGGACGCACGTCAAATATACCACCTCAATCTCCTAAAATTGTGGAGAGAGGCGGTCCCCGTGACGTTGGCTACGGTGGTTCCCGAGAAGGCGGAGCTCGGACCGGAGGTGAGCTCGAAACATAAACAGTTCACCCCGGTCACTTGCGGAGACCACCTCTCACCGAGCCAACTCGCGGAGGTTGCCAGGTTGCAACAGGAGTTTGCAGACGTGTTTTCCCCTCTACCGGGACGTACAAACCTCATCCATCACCACATCGAGACCGAGCCGGGGGTGGTGGTACGTAGCCGCCCCTATCGACTACCCGAACACAAAAAGAAAATTGTTCGGGAGGAATTGGATGCGATGCTTGATATGGGGGTAATAGAAGAATCCCACAGTGATTGGTCCAGCCCAGTTGTTCTAGTGCCTAAGAGCGACGGATCTGTGCGATTCTGTGTGGATTATAGAAAAGTCAACGTGGTGTCTAAATTTGATGCATATCCAATGCCTCGCGTTGATGAGTTGCTTGATCGGTTGGGCACTGCTCGTTTTTATTCGACATTGGATTTGACGAAGGGTTATTGGCAGATCCCCTTGACACCAATTTCCCGTGAGAAAACCGCCTTCTCCACACCGTTTGGATTACACCAATTTGTGACACTTCCGTTCGGTTTGTTTGGGGCCCCGGCTACGTTTCAGCGTCTCATGGACCGAATCCTCAGGCCGCATTCAGCTTACGCCGCTGCCTATTTAGATGACATCATCATTTATAGCAATGATTGGCAGCGGCATATGCAACATCTGAGGGCGGTTCTGAGATCGCTGCGCCGAGCGGGACTCACAGCGAACCCGAAGAAGTGTGCGATTGGGCGGGTGGAGGTACGGTATCTGGGGTTCCACTTGGGCCACGGGCAGGTGCGGCCCCAAATTGACAAGACGGCGGCGATTGCGACCTGCCCAAGACCCAAGACCAAAAAGGGGGTGAGGCAGTTCCTGGGGCTGGCTGGCTACTATAGGAGGTTTGTGCCTAACTATTCGGACGTCACCAGCCCGCTGACTGATCTCACTAAAAGGGAGCTCCAGACCCGGTCCAGTGGACGGAGCAGTGTCAACAGGCGTTCACGCAAGTTAAAGCCGCACTTTGCGGGGGGCCGCTGTTACATTCACCTGACTTCTCTCTCCCTTTTGTTTTACAGACAGATGCTTCAGACAGGGGGCTGGGGGCTGTGCTCTCGCAGGTGGTGGGAGGGGAGGAGCGCCCGGTGCTGTACATTAGCCGTAAGCTCTCGTTAAGGGAAACTAAGTACAGCACCGTGGAAAAGGAGTGTCTCGCCATCAAGTGGGCGGTCCTCACTCTCCGATACTACCTGTTGGGGCGGGCCTTCACCCTCTGCTCGGATCACGCCCCACTCCAGTGGCTCCACCGCATGAAAGATACTAACGCCCGAATCACCCGTTGGTATCTGGCTCTTCAGCCGTTTAAGTTCAAGGTGGTCCACAGACCGGGGGCGCAGATGGCTGTCGCCGACTTCCTTTCCAGGAATGGGGGGAGTGGTAGGCAGGCCGGATGTCGCCCCGGCCTGAGTCGGGCGGTGGGGATATGTGGCAGCGGGGGCGTGGTCAAGCATCTCTCCGGAGAGAGAAAAAGCGGTAAGGGCGCTTACACCTGAGCTAAATTATGTATAACACCTGTCTCTAATTTCAGTGAGCACGGGGAGAGCGGCATAAATAGAGACACACCGCAAATAGGAGGGAGAGAGAGCCTGGGCACGACAGACCCGAGCAAGAAGCTAGGAGTTTCTCTACAAACGTTGAGAGTTTATTTTTGTGAAGCGGTGTGCGAGTGATAATTAACTTTGTGCTGCAGAGAGAGAGAAAATAAACTATAACCTGAACCAGGAAAACTGCTTCTCGTCTCCTCTTTACAGTCATCATACTGTTTAGACACAGAATCTAGCATTTCAAAATAGAATTCCATCTTGTCTCCACTGACTGCTTTAGAGACTTACTCAGCTTGACTTGCAGGCCAGAATGTTTGAAGCAGGTGACTAGTTTTTTCACATCTTTCAGAAGCTGGCCAACTTTGGGTGCTTTATCCATCACAGTGGACGAGAATGCATGTGAAAGAACGACGTTGAGTACGTGAGCACTACAGTTCGATCTTGTGAAGCCGCGTAGAGCTAACAATAAGTTCACTTCTCTGTCAGTGACGAAGACAAGTTTTTTTGCCTGTGAACAATCTATTCCAAAAACTCTTTTGGATTATTTCAAATTTTGAAATAAGAAAGCTTGAATGTTTTCATCAGTTTTTGAAATGCCTGCATCAAACGGGGTTGCACGGAGCACCCTTGACACTAAGTCGTAGTTTGTATCTATGTAATGTATTGTGGCGGATAGGAAGGAGGTCTTCGATAGTTTTCAGTCCAGATGTCAGTTGTCACAGTGCATCCATATTTCACAACTGCTCTTTTTTTGTTTGTGCCCTTTCACTCAAATGTAATAGCATACACGTAATCCCGTTACATGTATGACATTACTCCCCAACCCAGATATATATATATATATATATATATATATATATATATATATATATATATATATATATATATATATATATATATAAAGGGTTGGGGAGTAATGGCATACATGTAACGGGATTACGTATTTAAAATACAAAATATAAGTAACTGTATTCCACTACAGTTACAATTTAAATCATTGGTAATTATAATACAGTTACATTCAAAAGTATTTTGATTACTGAAGAGATTACTTTGCATTTTATTGTCATTTGTTTCATTTAATATTTAATACTTTCAGATGAAAAACATTTATACATATAAATGATGCGATCCAAAGTGCATTTGAACAGCGGTGAAACACTTTGTTATGATGTGTTACATTCATACGAGCAGACAGAGAAGTATGTTTGAAGTAGAGGCTTGCACTCCCGCGGGACTACCGGGACCCGACGCAACAGAGGGTGGCGTGGGACAAGATTTGATGGGTGGGTGCAAGTGCGGGCGGGAGAATACTCATGTGTGTGCAGGTTGCGGGAGAATAAAATGATTCACAAGACTCCCGCAAAATAGAGATATGAGAAAAATATAATATATAAAAGCAAATAAATTGTTATTCATTTATTGCACAAGAGCAACAACTAAAATAAAATAAAAACGATTTACAGGCGCAAGGTTGGTGGCTAACTCTTTCTCACGTGGTCCATGCGGCGGAAAGTAGCCTACCACACTGAGGCAAAATGTCTGAGCATGACACAGGTGGATCCCTTAGTGCTACAGATGTTAATTCTTTATTAAAGAAAGGAACTTACAAAACTACAAAACCAACCAAAGGAAAATCTGATATTTGTAGATGTTTTTCAATTGTATGCGACAGCAAGGGAAAACACCTTCCTTTTGCCTGCTGCGACAAATGCAGCAAGATACTCACATACAACCGGCACAAGTCCGGAACTTCAGGCCTGAAGCGTTATGCATGTACAGTTTTGAAAGGCCAAACTTCCCTGACATTTATGGCAAGTCAATCGAAAGTGTCAAATGCACTAAAAGATGAAACGACAGAAAAATGTGTTGACTTTGTTTGTGCTGACCTAAGACCTTATGACACCATCTCTGGCCTCATGGCATCCGCTCATGTTATTTCTTCCTGCATTGCATGTCACATGTTTACAATAGCCTCTTCCATCAGCAGTGAGGGATTCACATGTGATAAATGTAAGGAATTAGTCAGGCTGACGGAGAAGGTTCATGAGTTAGAGGCATGCATCCAAACACTAGTGGAAGTCAGTGAGAAAGAGAAGCCGGTAGATACTGTTAAGGATGCGGGCAGTACAGAGAGCAACACACACACTTTGGTTCCGGCTGTAGAGCCCCCGCAGCAGGGCGTTTGGGTGACGTCTCGGCGGCATACTCGCTCAGCAAAGTGACACCACTCTCCCATTCCTGTTAGGGTTTCCAATCAATTCTCCCCACTCAGTGATGCACCCACTGAGAATCATGTTGAAAGAGCCCTTGTTATTGGTGATTCTATTGTAAGGAACATGGAAATAGAGACTCCAGCCACTAATGTTAAATGCATTTCAGGTGCCAAAGCGTCTGACATCAAATCAATTTACAAGTGCTGGCTAATGCTAAACGTAGATTTTCTAAAATTGTTATTCATGTCGGCACTAATGATGTCCGGCTTCGCCAGTCGGAAATCACTAGAGATAATGTTAACCCTCTGGGGTTAGACGGACGTGCCGACGCGTCCTGCTGGATTTTTTCCGCATAATAGCGGAAACAACTTAAAATACTCCGTCATTTTTGGGCATACAGATAAGTGTAAGACATCATTAGAAACCATAAAGGGTCTACTTTTATTTGTGTACACTCACAATAACAACAAAACCATGTGCTTTTGTAAAATAAAGAAAATAAACAGGGTGCGCTTTCAGCCGTCTCTGTCTCCGCGAGCATCTTTCTGAAACACGTCACAAAAATGAACTGAAACTCCATGAATATTTATCACACAAACATGAAACATATGTCTAAAGAAAGCTTAAAATGTCTACTTTTAAGTAAAACAATTCAAATTTAAAACAAATATTCTCCTGCAATGTAATCTGTATGAAACTAAGCGATGTACAGTTTCTCCTGGCTCAGCTAATTATCTCTAATGAGATCACACCAACCAGGAGAGCGCGCTATTCATACGGTAATGTGCTGAGGCGATCAATGCAAATGGTGAACGCCCCCAACAATGCCTTCAAAAATATCAAGTTTCATCATCAGATTCATTCACTTTTCTACACGTTTGGAAGATGGCACGCTACACAGGTGAGGAAGTTCTACAGATGGTCCTGAATAGTGACGAAGAGAATTTTCCTCAGAAGAGCGGGACCCCGACGATGAACGTTTACATTTTGAAGAGTGACTTGATCCAGCCGAGGATACAATTCCGGATGAGTAAGTCATTTAGTTTTACTTACATTAGTTGACATGCTATTTTATATAAACATGTACATATTTTACTAGTTGGACTATTTCCAGACTTGCCAGCCAGGATTCAGAGCATTGACATTTGAAATATGTCCTAATAGGCAAGTTTTAGTTACATTTAAATGTTGTTTTGGCTAAAGCAGGTATTTAAATTGTATGCTGTATGATATAAATATGATATGTAACATGATATAAAGAAAATATGAATGTTTAGATTATATTTTAACTAGTGTTTATGCTGCCTCATTATCATCAACGAAGCTTGTGCTTGCAAATATCTGTTTGGGTGTAAATGTGTAAAATGTGCTGTAAATATGCCCATATTAGAAAATCAGCATATTAGAATGATTTCTGAAGGATCATGTGACACTGAAGACTGCTGTAATGATGCTGAAAATTCAGCTTTGATCACAGGAATAAATTGCATTTGACAATATTCAAATAGAAAAGTTATTTTAAATTGTAAAAATATTTCACTATTTTTGCTGTATTTTGGAGCAAATGAATGCAGCCTTGGTGAGCAGAAGAGACTTCTTTTAAAAACATAAAAAAACCTTACTGATCTAAAACTTTTAAATGGTATTGTAGGTCTAAAGTAAAGTCTTTATGTAAAGAAAATGTATAGTCAGATTACTTCTTTTAACTTAAACTTGATTTTGTGAATAAGCTACAAACATTCATTCTCCCTCAGGGGAGGGGTCTTTGTCTCAGGTGTGAATCACATCAATATTCATGATCATATGGCCTCGTCACATATGGCCTTTCTAACACTAAAAGTGTCTTACAAAAGTTAAATGACTATATTGTTTTGTATGAATGAGTGATCAGGATGGTTTTCACATCATTTTATAGCAAAAACTCTAGGCTACAAGATCCAGTCCTCAAAAAGTCTTGTGAACAAATGTTTAGTATGTGTTATATGGCCTTATTTCAGTGACATAAAATGTTTTTTCTAAAACCACGCATAAACATTATTTTCTCACAAATACAAACATGTACGTACATGTTGCTCACATATTATTGTAGCCCCGTTTGTGCTGAATACAGTGTTATCAGACTTTAGCCATTAATATGTTTTTAACCAACTGAAAAAAGCACAAATGTCAAGGCATGTCAAAACTTCTCCAGGGCCCAAAACACCCTCAGACCCCAGAGGGTTAAAGAGGTGTGTGAATTTGCAAAAACGATGTCAGACACTGTAATATGCTCTGGCCCCCTCCCTGCTCATCGTGGTGATGAGGTTTATAGTAGATTAGTGTCACTGAATGGCTGGACGTCTGAGTGGTGTCCACAGAACAGCATAGGATTTATAGACAGTTGGAAGAGTTTTTGGGGTAGACCTGACCTGCTAAAGTGAGATGGACTCCATCCCTCCAGGGAAGGTGCCGCTCTCCTCTCTAGTAATTTGGCTCATAGACTTAATAATGATAGTATTTGACTAACTGGGGCCCAGGTCAGGAAGCAGACAAACTGGTTATTCCGAACGTCTGCTAGCTTCCTTGAGACGTCACAGAGGTCACATAAACTACAACACAGAGACTGTATCACCTAGATATCACATAGAGACTGTGTCTGTTCCCCGCACTACCAAACACAAAACCCTCTCTAAATAATTTAGAAAAAATTTGATTATGGTCAAACTTGAACAAAACAAACAAATGAAAGATAAACACCATATAAAGATAGGGCTACTAAACATTACATCTCTTTCTACCAAAGCACTATGTAATGGTGAGTCAACGGAGTTGAGATCCATGTGCAGCTTTAATAACAATAAACATAGTAATACAGATAGGCAGGGGTCAATCACCAGCAACAGTAATATCCAAGGAAATCCAGAGAGGTAGTCAATAAACAGGCAAGAGGTCAGGGCAGGCGGCAGACAATCACAGGTTATAGCCAGGTAAACAAGGCAGTAATAGTAGGCAGGCAGCAATGGGTCAAAACAGGGTAAACAGTCCAGGATCACACACAGGAAATACAATAAACTCAGAGAATGCTCAGAAATGCCAGCCAGGGCAAGACAAAACTTCACAATGACAGAGAGTGAGTGTGAGACTTAAATAGGTGAATGAATTGGAAACAGCTGAGCAGGTAATCAGTGACAGGTACGGGGATTATGGGAAATGGAGTCCAGAGAGTTAAAGTCAATCCCCAGGTGATGGAGACCTCTGGTGGTGAGCGGGAGGAACAACAAAGGCGGGATTCATGACACACTAATTGTAAATGAAATTATTACAGATCATTGTTTGGATGTGCTCTGTTTGACTGAAACCTGGCTTAAACCAGATAAATATATTAGTTTAAATGAATCTTCTCCCCCAGGTTATTGTTATAAACATGAGCCTCATCTGAAGGGTCGAGGAGGAGGTGTTGCTACAATTTACAGTGAAGTTTTTGGTGTTACTCAGAGGACAGGATAAAAATGTAAGTCCTTTGAACTAATATTGCTTAATGTGACACCGTCAGATATAGATATAAATAAAAAAAACTCTGTCTACTTTTACCCTTGCTACAGTATATAGATCACCCCGTGCCTTATTCTGATTTCCTTGGTGAATTTGCAAATTTTTTATCGGATCTGTAGTTACTGTAGATAGAGCTTTAGTTGTTGGTGACTTCAACATTCACATAGATAATGAAAATGAAACATTGGGATTAGCATTTATCGATATTCTCAACTCTCTTGGAGTCAGACAAAATGTAAGGACCAACTCATCACCATAATTATACGCTAGATTTAATTCTGTCATATGGAGTTGATGTTGATAATATAGAAATTCTGCCGCAGAGCGATGACATCTCGGATCATTACCTCGTCTCTTGTATGCAGCGATCAGCTAATGTTACTCAATCTACACCATGCTATCATTCAGGTAGAACTATTCTTTTAACCACTAAAGATAGCTTCACTAATAATCTTCCAGATCTATCTCATAGT
This sequence comes from Myxocyprinus asiaticus, assembly GCF_019703515.2. Taxonomy (NCBI): domain Eukaryota; kingdom Metazoa; phylum Chordata; class Actinopteri; order Cypriniformes; family Catostomidae; genus Myxocyprinus; species Myxocyprinus asiaticus. The sequence continues at coordinate 12,646,496 of NC_059368.1, forward strand.
GTCAGTAAACCCCAAAGCCTAGAAGAACTTGATGAAATAACAGAAAAATATAAATACAGTCATCTCTAGCACTCTTGATATTGTCGCCCCCCTTCGATTAAAGATAATTAAAGAAAAAAGCCCTGCACCATGGTACAATGATCACACTCATGCTCTCAAGAGAGCAGCTCGGAAAATGGAGCGCAAGTGGAAGAATACAAAATTAGAGGTATTTCGCTGTGCATGGAAGGACTACAGACACTGTCCTTCCACAGACAGGCACTAAAAGCTGCCAGGTAAGCATATTTTAGCAAACTCATAGAAAATAACCAAAACAACCATAGGTGTTTATTCAGTACTGTGGCTAAATTGGTTAGGAATAAAGCCTCAACAGAACCAGATATTCCATCGCAGCACAAGAGTAATGACTTCATGAATTTCTTTACTGATAAAATTGAAATAATCAGAAATAAAATTGGAATTATGCAATCATCTGTCACAGTACCTCAGAAAACAGTGTCTCATGATTTTCCTCACATGCAACTTCAATCCTTCGCTGTCATAGGTCATGGAGAGCTAACAAAACTTATCGAAACATCAAAAGCCACAACATGTTTGTTAGATCCAATACCAACCAAGCTCTTAAAAGAAGTATTTCCAGTAATCTCAGAACCTCTTCTTAATAATATTAACTCCTCGCTATCCTTAGGACATGTCCCAAGAAACTTTAAAATGGCAGTTATCAAACTGCTTATTAAGAAGCCACAACTTGATCCTGGAGAACTGGCTAATTATAGACCGATTTCAAATCTCCCGTTTATGTCGAATATACTAGAAAAGGTAGTATCCTCCCAAATATGTTCATTTCTACAGAGAAATATATGAACAATTTCAGTCAGGATTTATACCCCATCATAGTACAGAGACTGCACTTATCAGAGTTACAAATGACTTGCTCTTATCATCTGATCGCGGCTGCATTTCACCTCTAGTGCTTTTAGATCTTAGTGCTGCATTCAACACAATAGATCACAACATTCTCTTGAATAAGCTGGAGAATTATGTTGGCATTTGTGGAGTTGCATTAGCATGGTTTAGGTCCTATTTAGCAGACTGCTACCACTTTGTCTGTGTAAATGAGGAATTGTCAAACCAAACAAAAGTAAAGTATGGAGTGCCACAGGGATCAGTTTTAGGGCCTCTGCTTTTCTCCTTATATATGCTTCCACTGTGAGATATTATCAGGAATCCTAGTATAAGTTTCCACTGTTATGCCGACGATACCCAACTTTATATTTCTTCAAAACCTGATGAGATATCACAATTCTCCAAATCAGCAGTGTATCAATGAAATAAAAGATTGGATGGCCAGAAATAACTAATTATTGGACCAAAAACCTCTAAAAAATAAGCCGCTAAAATATTATTTGACTCTTGAATGGATGTAGTTACATCATCTTCAACAGCGAATAACTTAGGTGTTATATTTGATACCAATCTGTCCTTTGAAAATCAAATTACCAATATTTGTAGAACAGCATTCTTCCACCTAAGAAATATTGCTAAATTACGACACATGCTCTCTGTTGCTGATGCCGAAAAACGAATTCATGCGTTCATGCGATTAGATCATTGTAATGCATTACTGGGAGGATGTCCAGCAAATTAAATAAACTTCAAATGATTCAAAATGCAGCAGCCAGAGTGCTGACGAGAACCAAGAAATATGATCACATTAGCCCCGGTTTATCATCGTTACATTGACTACCTGTTAAATTTCCTATTAATTTTAAAATTCTAGATCCTTTTCATACTTGGCTCCTTAACTATGGAATAGTCTCCCTAACACTGTTCGAGATGCAGACACACTCACTCAGTTTAAGTCTAGACTGAAGACTCACTATTTAGCTAGGCATACACCTAATTTATCCTTCAACTCACAATTAGGCTGCTTTAATTAGGTCTGCCGGAACCAGAAACAGTGATCATGATCTATAACTCTGCAATAAATTGAATGGCATCTATGCTAATATTATTTTATTTGTTTCCCTGTCTCAACCTCGGGACTCCTATCCTGAGGTCACCAGAACCGGCCAGATCCAGCTCCATTCCTGCTTGGTGTTGGACTCCACTGCTACGTGTCTTTGTGTGATGATGACTAATAGCAGCCGGTTCCAGCCAAACATCACTTCAGTCTATTACGATGGACTTCAGAGGATGAATTGATGCCAACTCCAACCGTAAGACATGGGATACTTCATATGCCATAGCCTGAACCTTGGATTTAGGATAGACCTCACCGAAATTACCGGCCGTTTGAACTGCGATGCACCCAACTGATCTCTGCTTGTATCACCTCGGTCTACTGATGGACTACACTCTTGAAATGGAATACATAGACTATCAATTAACTGCCAACAAAACCCTTCATTAGCCAACTAACAAGGACAATTGCATCTATGTGAACTTCTGCAGTTAATCCAGGATGGACTTCAAAGACATTAGTCATTAATCTTACAGTTCATACAAAATCTTTGTTTTAAAGACTGACCCTTAACACTTACTTAGTTTAATCATTTTAAATCATGACTTGCACTACACTGAAAAAAATTCGGAGTGGGGTTTACTTGAAAAAACCTAGGAAACAATTTCCACGCAGAATTGCTAGTAAATTTAACAGACCTTAATTTCAAGTAAAGGTTACACACAATTCTGTTTTTTAATTAGAAATTCTCAAGTAAATTTAACGTTGCAATACTCTGCTTCAAGTAAATTTTACTGACTCTTAGTTTGTACACTTTACTCAAGCCATGTAGCATTGAATTAAGCCATGCAGACAGCAAAACGTACTAGCATTTCAATGTATTTTTTTACTAACAAGTTCTATTTATGCCCAAGTAATATTAACAACTTTTAACAAGATTTTTTAACATTAGTTGTATTCATTTGTGAAGTATTAATAATGATACTGTGTTTAATAATATCTGAACAAAAGCAAATATCATGAATTGACAGACAACATTTTACATCAACATATTTTTAATTAGTTTTTTAAAACTGTAAAAAACACTAACAAATGTATTTTTAAATACATCAATATTTTGGTCAAAGGATAAAAGAGAAAGGGTAGAACAAAACACCCAAACAACTGTCCACATCTCTTTTACATCTTTGTTCAGAGAACCTATATCTGGATCTATCTGCCTTTACATCTCCCCCTCGGTTTAGTTTTGTCTCTTTTTCACTATAATACTTGAAGTTAAAGTTTTCAGAACACAATTAATGTCTGCACAAAGGAACAAATACAAAATGTAAAAGTGTAAAATATTGAGTGTACACAACTAACAGATTTACATGAGTAGCTTAGTGTGCAAAGAGTGAACTTTTGGAGAATATTTTATAACATCCAGCTCAAGAAAGATCTTTTGAAACACTTCAAATGTGCTTCTCAGCTTTGAGGGATAGATGAAGTTCAGGGAGTAAATTAAACCCATGAGTAGAAGACACGCATTTGTGAGATTTTTTACATCCAACCAGCACCTCAGTTCCCTCAATGACAGTGATCACGTCGGCTGGAGTGGAACCTTCTGCTGCAGTGCTGCAAAGTACAATGATCTTCATCACATGTTCAGCGAAGCTATCTTTGATTATGTCTTTGCTGACATCCTGTCAAATACACAGTGTGAAGTGGTCAATATACTGTCCAATATATTGCATGTTGTCTTTGATTGTGCATGAAGTGATTCAGTGGGTGAAATTTAACAGTCCCCACAGACAACCTGTTCAGAATGTACACAACTATTTTTGAAATCATAGAAGAAATAAGATGTAAAAATGTACCTGGTAGTCTTTGATGAGCTCCTCAGATGATTCTCCCAGAAAGATAATGAGGCAGCGGATAATAGCATCTCGCCTACCTTCGTGTTGCTGTTAAAAACATAAGTCAGTTAATGTCATGACTAACTGTGTGCTCCTACATATATCTACAGAGACAGGAAGCAGCAAGATGTCAGACCACTCAGATGGTCCATTAATTAGGAATGTTGATGAATAATCGATGATCGATTATTTGTTGTTAATGATTTGATCGATAAAGCTTATTGATCTTGCCAACAGTTAGAGACAAGACTGTCTATACACATCCGTCACTTAGTTTGTCTATAGATGAACATTACATATACAGCATAAACCGTAATACTGTGTTAAACATGAAAAAAGCACTGCTGATCTGACGTTCTTCCTGTACCAACCACACCAACAATCATGTTAGTTCTCAGAGTGCATGAGGTTAATTCCCCAACACCAGTGTAGAGGTATGTTATTTACTTTATTCACACAGCGTGTTATTTTAATTATTTTCAATAAAAAAAGGTCTTAAATATCCCAAGATCTACATGAACTCGAATCTTTTTATTAACTCGAATCAGTATCTTCTAAACAAGAAATTATTAACAGTAAAACATTAACAGTAAATTAAACAATTCACAAAATTCATACTAATCAACCAGAATGTTTTAAAAATACACTGAGCTGAAAATATATTAAAGGGTCAGTTCACCCAAAAATGAAAATTCTCTCATCATTTACTCATCCTCATGATATCCCAGGTGTCTATGATATTCTTTCTTCACCAGAACACATCTGACGAAAAATACCTTCGCTTAGTAGGTCCTTAAAATGCAAGTGAATGGAGTATTATCTTTTGAAGATCCAAAAATGTAGTGTAAATGTAAAATCAAAGACAGTCAGCAAACGTCATCCATATGAATCCAGCGGTTAAAATAATATCTTCTAAAGCGATAAGATCGCTTTTGAAAGCAAAAAAGATAACTATTTAAGTACTTTAACTCTAAATCCTGCTTCCAGTCAGCAGTGGTATGCGCATGAACGTTATGGCATTCACACGTGAGAACTGAGGTATGTGCGACATTCCCGGAAGAGCAGCAGTGTTTATAACTTTGCAGTAGGAACACTGTACAGAAGCTTTGTTGGTTTTGGTTTAGATCTGTATTTGTATCTGTTTGTTTACTCACAATGGTGCATTTGTGTGCTTATTCTGGATGTCTCATCTGAGAGAAGAATGTGAGATTACGTCCGTAACAGGCCAACGTGAACACAAAAAACAGCGTGAACTGTGCGCTCTCATGAAGCTTGCAGGAAGCGATGATTTAGAGTTTAAAAAATAATACTTAAAATACTTAAATCTTAATCTTTTTTTGCACCAAACAATCATGTGACTTTAGTAGATATTAATTTAACTGCTGGAGTCATATGGATAACCTTTATGACTGTCTGTGAGTTTTGGAGCTTCATAAGTCTGATCACATTCTTCTAATGTGTTCTGCTGAAGATAGAAATTCATCCACACCTGGTATAACATGAGGGTGAGTAAATGAGAGAATTTTCATTTTTGGGTGAACTATCCATTCAAGATTAAAATGTCAACATTCATCCTTAAGTGTATTTATTTAAATGATATTAGAACAGTAGTCTACATGCACATACTTTGGTGGTTGTTTCATGTTTTCACATTTCCTTCTACAGTAAGGAATTTATCTCTGATACATTTTGTAGTTTTCAAGTTTGCATTAGAATGATTGGTTAGCCAATGTATAAATAAAGCTCTGATTAAAGAAAACTGTCTTGTATTTTTTTTTTCAAGCTGTTCACCACTTACAGTTTATTGTTTTTATTGTTAATAATTAATCCATTTTTTATGTATTAACATTAATGATTGTTGATTAAGAAATGTTCCTAAAATGTGTGTCCCTATCCATAACATATGCTACCCTGTCAAAAAAACAAACAAACAACAACAACAACAAAAAAAACAATTCTAAAAGATCACACAGAATTTGAGTGTAAATATGAAACTCTTACACTTGACTAAGTGAATCCAGCACACTTCTTATTTTTGTGCCAGCAACCCCACCCTTCATCTCAAATATGGCCAGGAGTTTTGGAGTATAGAAGTCCAGTTTTCCCAAAAATGTTCACTCCAGGTGAATCTCCTTAACTCATCCTTGACCTAAGACAAAGATTCAAACAAAATGTCATATATTACAGTGACAATAAAAACGATGTGCACCTTTAAATTTGGTTGCAGATTATTATTATCATCATTTTTTTTTTTTTAAATAATCACATTTTACTTTTTTGTCAACCATGTCCACTACACTAATGAAATAAACATATAATTGCAGAAATTACTTTCTAATAATCTTGCAGCCATACTTGCATAAAGATCTACACATTATTATAAAGGGACTGGACAAAGAGAACTATGGTTTACCTGAGATTCACTGAACAGAGCAGGCCTTCTCTCCATAAGGTCTGGAACAGCAGGGCAGTCTTCTAATCTTCGATATGATAAAGTCGTCTCCATTTTCTCACCACTAACAAACCTGATTGTTTTTCTTCTGAATTTCACGGAGTAGATCAGCTCTCTCCTCAAGTTTCCTCAGTTTCCCTAAATGGAAATTAATTTGTCACATGACATGACAGCCGCATAGATTCTGTATTGGAGACAGAAATGAGTTTCTATAGAATTAAATTCGTTCTTGAAAGAACGGATGTAGCACATGCGTGGTCACAAAAAAAAAAAAAAAAAAAAAAAAAAAAAAAAAAAAGGAACGAATCACTCTCTAAGTTACTCCTGAGTCATATAAAAGATTCGTTCAAAATAAATGAATCGTTTAACGACCCATCACTAATAGATAACGCTTGTAAGCGCCGCGGCAGGTCACCCCAGGACTGTAGAAAATAAAATAAAGGTGGTTGCATATCCGACGTGTAGTGGACGACATGAGCGTTATAAAATTAGGAAAAAAAAAAAGGAAAAAAAAAAAACTATCGACGGCGTCCAGCTCCGACTCCGGAGGCCGCTCAAATTTCTGCCGCGCCACGAGCTCAACTCGAATATTTTCCATTAAATTCGACCTAAATATTATCACAGGAGATTATTTACTCTAGCGTTATTCATTCGTGAAGAAGGGAAAAACGTTGGTAACTTCAGTGAACTGCTTCGACGAGCCTTGTGTTTGATACTTGTGCTTCGCCCTAGATTCTAGTCGGGTGTCCGACCGCCTTAAGCCAGTAAAAGTTACTAAATGGCTTCATTAGTGAATATTTTTTTCTCAGATGGCTACCACTTACCTTAGTTGAAAGAGATAAATCAAGGTGAACAGATTTTCGTTGGACAACTTCCCCGCTCAACCGTCTCTCTCTGTCTGAGCGCCAAATATGATGCCAGTGCGCATGTGCAGCTATTACCTAGTTGGGTATCCTACATTTTACTTGCATTTGGCAGTTTTTTGCATCAGTGTATAATCATGGTAAATATAACTTGGTATTTCCATTCAAATTTACGTACTGATCTGAGCCCGAAAAAATACAAGGAAACACCAAGTAACAAACTGAATTATATGTCACTTTTTGAAGTAGAAAGACCAACACAGTATTCAGTTGTAGAAAGTACTCCAATAACCTTGACTCTTTTTACAAGTACAAAAAAATCATTTTTTTTCAGTGAACTGAATTAGTCTTAGAGTCTTTAAAATGGACTTTTATGTATCTTAATTTTTCCTTCTTGTTAAAGCAAGGTATCAGTTAATGTCACCCAATAACGGATTCAGGACAATGATGCAACTTATCTGTTTATCATAATAGCATTAGATAGATAAGGAATCCTGTGGGCTAAGACGTTGAGATGGGGATTCCCAGGTTTAATTCCTGCATCTTTCTTTACCCTTTTGATGACATATAAAGCGCTTTCTCATTTTATTCCCATTTCAGCATTCCATCATCCCAGTGATCTAATATTCCATGACTGTTTAGTTTTCCTTTGTCCTCTCAAGCTGTCAGTATACAGTGATAGATGGGTGTAGGTAGGAATTAAGGGAGAAAGATGGAGGAATCTGCTCTCATTTTCTCTGTTGAGTTGCTAATCCCCAGCTGACATGTTCTGTGGATGTCTGCTCATCACTGATTCTTCCTCAGAGTGGCAGAAATCCTATTTACACTCTTACTATACTTTATTATGTATGACATGCCTGAGTGATAAAAACGGATGGTGTGGAGCCATTTAGCCATTCTGTCTCTTCTGAGAAGCATTGCTTGGAGAAACAAAAGAAGTTGTCAAAATTGTAGAGAATATCCCCATTGAAAAGACCAGCATTGCTGGTTAACAGCATATCTTGTGTTTTGCATGCTGGTCCCATAATAGGATGGTGTCCCCACTGAACTCTTAAAGGGACAATTTATTCATAAAGGGACAATTTACCCCAAAATGAAAAATTATGTCATCATTCACTCTCCCTCTTGCTGTTACAGACCCATATGACTTTCTATCTTCAATGGAGATTTTAGGCAGAATGACGTCCTCACTCACCATTCGCTTTCATTGCACCTTTTTGTCATACAATGAAAGTGAATGGTGACTCGGGATGTCATTCTGCCTAAAATATCTTTTTGTTTTCCATGAAAGAGAGAAAGTGGCACAAAGCCAGCATGAATTAAATCTGTGCTTGTGGTGCAGGTAGACAAATATTCTCCACAAATATGAGTTGGGGAAAAAACTTTTTATAAACCACCACAAGAACAAATGTGATTTATTTGAGCTGAAAGGATGATTATCATAACATGAAGAGCTGAAAAGGAACATTTAACTTTTAGTGGTTCAGCAAACACAATGAAAGGTTGCCTCTATTTCTTTAACCTCTTTAACCTCTTTTTCTTTAAGAGCTCTGTAAATATTAATTTAGTTTTGAAGAAACAGAGCTTCAGGGTATTCTAGTCTGACTCATCATTGCTGTTCTGGTAAATAAGGACATCCACAGAGGAAATTAACACTTTCTGAATTCTCTTTGATCTATTCAGAGCTGTAACAAGTGTGGGAGTTTATGTCTGGTTGAGAGAGAAACTGATATCACACCACAGTCAGTGCGTCTACTCAAAGATATTCAATTAATCCTGTTAAATTCTCCAAAATGGCACTCTCTGATCAAATTTCAGACTTTTATTTAAGAGACTGCTTTATTGTGAAAAGCTTTGGAAGGAAAGCCATTGATCCTCACTAGCTGAGTCACCACTACTAGCACCAGCAGGATTGCAAAACGGATTGTTTCCAAACAGGTGTTTCAAACACTCCTGCTTTTTCCTCCCCGACATACACTTTTAAAACTAGATGTAGTAATGATAAACAGGTTTAAATGCAGTAACTGATGCTAAAAACAAAGCTTTTATTTATTTATTTATTTATTTGATCAGAGATGCTACAGAAATATAGCTGCTATAAACATGCTAACAGCCAGCCAGTTGCCACAGTCACTGATTGTCCTTGATCATTTGAACGGGTCTTTTACCCATGAATGTAATTGTCCACCTTCACACCCATGTTCACCTGGATGGTTAAAGAGCAGCTCAGGCCTTCTCTGATACATTTATTTACCATTAAACTCATGCTGGCACAACCATCTGTCAGCTAACGCTGTAACATGGAGTCGTATTTTGAGATGCTCTTTAGAATATTAAAAGCCTTTACAATGCCTTTGAGTAATGACTGTCATCATCATTGGCTTTGAGAATTTATTTCAACAATAAAAAAAAAAATCAAGCTACTATATCACTCAGTGGAAATAGGTGATTTTGTGATATATTGTCCTGCTTGCAGATTGCTTGTTAAATTAGAAAACATAGCAAATACATAACTTACTGTGGCCTGGGGAGTTTCTTCTACTTTGTTGAAATAGTGCATATCTCAGTATCTTGAGAAGAGGCAAAAACTTGTATTTGACAATGTGATGTAAAAATAAAAACAATTCAACTTTATTCATTTGGCAGTTCACATTTCATAATGTATTGTAATGTAATGCACAATATTTAGAACTAGAAGAAGGGCAATTTGAAATATAGAGTTATATTCTGAAATACATTACTGTGCAAAAGTTTTAGGCACTTAAGCTGTTTCACAAAAACATTTGTCTTAAGATGGTTATTTATATCTTCAGCTTTAGTGTGTCAACAGGAAAAATACATTTTAGACTCCCAAACATTACTTTTGCAAATAGAAAAGATTAGAATAGAAGAACAGGGAGCCCTGCAAGAGATGGCATTGCTCCCACAGAGCCCCCCCACTGAACATCGAGTCAGTCTGAGATTACATGAAGAGACCGAAGCATTTGAGACAGCCTAAATAGATAGAAGAACTGTGGTGAATTCTTCAAGAATCTTGGAACATCCTATCTGCCAACAACCAAGAAAAACTGTGTCCAGGAGTACCTAGGAGAATTGGGGCTGTTTTAAAGGCAAAGGTGGTCACACCAAATATTGATTTAGCTTTTTTATGTTTACTGGACTTTATATGATGTTAATTGATAAATGAAAACTATTTATGGCATTATGTTTGAAGACATCCTCACTATGCAACATTTTTCACAAGTGCCTAAAACGTTTGCACAGTACTGTATATTGAAGTCTAAGGAGCATATTCAGAAATGGTTAAAAAAAAATTTGTACAAAAAAAAAAAAATAACAGTTTGAGAAATGTATGATCTATAATGTAGTTTCTAACTTGCATTATAAAGTTTTACACATTTTATTATCATTGAAGGTAAAGTAGTTCCTTTCAAAGGAATTATATTCTGAAATTGATTTGGCTTTCAGGTGAGGTTTCTTCTGAATGGATGCATTTTTTTAATTGTTAGTGTATTTTTGTATAGTGTGCTCTTTCCTTTCTGTTTTAAACAGAGGGTCAAGGTTTGGCTGATCAGCAATGTGTTCTCCTGCTGGTAGATGCCGTAACTACACAATTTTGGGGGCAAAATAAAAAAATGAAAAAGCATATTTTACCATTGACAGACATTAAAAGTAGCCGTGTATTAAATAATTATATTTGATCAGTCAAAGTCACACAAGAGTCACTTTTGCTGCTACTAAGGTTAGGGTTAGGTTTAGGGGTAAGGGTTGATTTAGGGTTTCTGTGGGATTCCAAAAAAACACAAAAAACTGCATATGAATGTTGCATGCAACTCTTGTGAGAGTGTTTGGAGATCAAGGGTTCCAATCATTGAGATGAATGGGAATGCCAACAGATCTCCTTAGTTAGAAACCATCTGAAGTTTAGTTTGCTGGTTCATAATAGTTTATCATTCATAACAGTTGAATTGCCTCTGAGTAATGCCTATTTCTTCAGTGCACTTCCTGACAAAATGCATCTTTGTCACAGCATGTTTTGTGAATCTACATGCCTTCCTTACAACTACAAATCACAAATAATTGAGTTAGCCTCTAATCTTTCCTGTTAATAGCTGTTCATAATTCAATTGCACCTCCATTGTAGTGTACTGTAATTTCAAGAGGCATTCTTCATGAATAATGCAAAACAGAGTTTTTTTCCCTCCTGTGCAATCTGTGGTGTGTTTGCATAGTCCCCAAAGGCCCCTGCGAGATCTCACACGAAGATGCTGTGCCAGTGCTAATACATTTCGTAACAGCCACAATTATGGCAGACTGACAGTTTTATCAATCAATTTACTGTATATTAGAAAGCCAAAGTCATTCTTAGATTCATTTTGTGGATTTCACCAGACAACAAACCAGATATCAGGGTGTCATGCTGCAGCTGGTATCTGTGAATTTATTTACAGCCTTCTAAGGCTTTTTCTTGGCCCTCTCTCCCCCTGCATTGCTTTATGTACGTGATCAATTATTTAGCATGCAGTTTTCTCAAGCGCTGCTTGCCTCCCGCTATGCTGAGCGGAAGGCTTCCTCCGCCTGCAAATGCTGCAGTGCTGTCATTCAACAAGATTCTAACAAAGGAGTTTAAATGTTCTGTTGCATCGCAATCATTGTGCACTTTTACATACACATATTTTTTGGAATATGGCGCCACAATTATTGGAATATATATGTATACTAATCAGCATATTCCAATTAAAAGAAATATTCATTATTTTCCTGCTATTATGTTCTCCAAATACTGGAGATGAAAACTTTTGGCCTTTCTGGCATTTATACCATTTATACTTATATACTATACATGTTTATTAATTCTGCACAGTAATTGAATCAACATGTTAATATTAATTCATATCCATAACAATAACATTCAATAGCTTGGTGAGTTGCAAAATAAAAGCGATAAGACTGTTATGAGGCTTTCATATGTTTTAATTGACTTATATTCATTTTTGTAACGGTGTCTGAATTCATTTTTGCATGAATTACTTTTCACCACTACCAATATCTTGTATGATCCAGAATTATAATTTTTTTAGGACATGCACAAATATAAATGCATTTTCTGTTATACTGGATATTCTGAATAAGATGTTTACCAGACTCAAAATTCAGATTAATTCAGATTAATACAGGTACATGCCAGCTAAAATATGTGAATATTCAACATTTTCTGCAGTTCAAATATGTGAACATCCTTAAAACAAGATTTCATTTATTTAAGAAATGTTTTTGCCAATGAGGTAAGAAAAATACTCTTTGAATTAAGTTTATTTTATTACCCTATTGACCATTTTTCACATTTTAAGCATAAACCTCACTAAATTTAGCCCGATTTCTCTGAAAACAAGACTTATGCCATAGCTTCTCAAGTATATATATCTTGTTTTAAGGATGTTTCGATATTTTTACTGGAAAATAAGACAAACATATAGATAAAAGTATTTATTGCAGTGTTGGTTTAAATGAAGTATATACTACTTAATCGTAATGTGACCAAATTCCAATTAATATCATAACACTGATTAATACGAGAAGGCCACTCCATAAAAGACTCATGTTTAGTGACAAACTCCCACACTGGTGGATAATAAGTGTTGTCTTTCTTATAAGGGCATGGTCATTTATAAGAACATGTAGCGTGACCAGCAAACAACTTAAAGCCTGCGTGAATGGAGGACAATTCCGTTGAGATTTAAAAAAGCAGCCACTGGAGTTGTGACAGAGACCACAGTTGACAGTGATGTATGAGTAGGCAGAATAGAAAAACATAGAGCTTATAAAGCCAGCGGATAAATGGAGCAATATTTCAATATGTAATAGTGACCTGTCACGGACCCTTACTGTTTCATGCACACATCTGTCTCTTTCCTTCTCTAGGAGTCTCTTGTGTTGGATGTCAAAGACTACATTCATAATCAGCATGTGTGAAAGCAAGATTAGACTTGATTTCCTATCTGCATAAAATATGCAGCACTTTATTTTCCTTCCAATAGATGTTAGTGCTGGAAGTGCCATTTAGTATCTTAATTGTAAGCAGTGAATTTGAAGCAAATTATTATGTCAAAAAAAAAAAAAAAAAAAAAAAAAATCAGTATTTTTGTCTAATTTTGTATAGATACATTTGTGACCTTTGAAATTGCAAAACAACTTTGCATAAATATTATAAAATTATATTATTATTGGGCCTGTTACTATTAGTAATGATTATTTATATCAGTCAATCTCTCATTGGCATAATTTACAGGTGGGATAGGTGGGACATGTCCCTACCACTTTTTGCCTTTGGCCAAAAAAAAATTAATTAAACAAATGCTTTCGTCAGGTAAGTGTCAAATGCAAAAGAAACTTATCTTGAGCAGTTCTTGAGCAGGATTTTTTTTATTTCATTTGTTTGTGTAATAAAACCAGTGCTGGTATGTGTTATTGTGTATTTTGAATGTTATGATAAGTGCTCGTTGTGGTTTTTATCAGTGGTGCTGAGCGACAGCAGGCAGTAATGTTCTCTTGTACACACAGACACGCACTCTACTTCCTCCGCTGTTCCGCAGCTCGCACTCCTTTGCGGTTAAATTGCAAAGCAAAATGCAAACAAATGCTCATGATATACATCCACCAACATTTAGATTCTAGAAGGCAAAAACTTTACCATGACACCAATTAATAATTCTGGCTAAAGCCTTAGCTGTTCCATGTATTTATCTATGAACTAACAAAATCCCATTACTAACAGTATTAGTTATCAAATTAATTATATTAAATATTTATTGGAGCGCTTGAACTGATCATCAAGAATGACTACTTATCAAAACTAATAAAACTAAAATATTTGATATTATCTGCACGTAAATTTTTAATTAATTAATTTTCACGTTTCGCCACTTCATGATGTCACTCCCCCCCACCCTCAAAATATCCCCACCACATTTTAAAACAGTTACGCCCCTGAATCTCTACATATTAAATTAAAATATTTGTGTAATGCTTTTCACAGTTTGAAATGTATTTGTTTAATCTACTTAAATGGGTTAAGAAGAAATGACTGATTTGACACATTCTCATATTTTATTTGTGTTCTTAAATGTATAACACAAGGCACTCTCCACAGAGTACTACACAATTCAATAATTAAATTAGTTCAGAGAAATCTTTTCTCTGAACCAGTTGCATTTTCTCAGTAATGGTATTTTATTAAATGCACAATATCCATCTAGGGCTATTCTTGGCAAACTGGGATTCCCTCAATGGGCATTCCCTGCTCTTTGTAATACAGATGTGCGGTTGCACTTGTCTAGATCTGGTTTACTTCAGCTTTTTTTTGTCGTTTCATCAGCTAAAGCCCTTTAAAAAATACATGACCCAGGAGTTTTGCCTACGCCAGCTAAGCAAATCCAGCTTCACTCGAACATACTATCCATGTGTGTATCAGGAACAACCTTCCATCCTGTATCTGTTTTAAAAAATGCTTAGAAGACATACAAAAAGGTCCAACGTTCTAAAATGACAAGTAAAACTGTATCCGTTTTGCATTTTCTAATTGAAAACAATTTGTAATTTTTATATTAGATTTTCAGTATAACAGTTTGAGTGAAAATTTGTACAATGGATACAAATTTTGAACAATGTTAACATGGTCAATATCACAAATTTGCTTTTTTGATTAGTGACCTAGAGATAGTGCAGGATCTTAAATATTTCTTATTCATTTCACATCGTAACATTACTTTGTTTTAAAAAATTCCAAACCCTAAAACTTTCAGTTTATTTCCAAGTTTTCAGATTTTCATTGTGGACTCTTGTGAATTTTGAACCTCACTGTATATTGTACATATCAAACAAAGTGTCAAATTTTTACCGAAATGTAATTTTTTTTTTACAGAATTTGGATAATGCACCCATTCAAATTTGTTTTATGGACCAATAGTTCAATTTCTCTGCATTATGAAACACCAGCATCATCTGATGTGACCTTGATGCACAGCTGTCAGACGATGCCAGACCTGTGCTCCAGGCATCTGTCACACTCTGTTGCTGTATGTATGACACAAGTAAAATATTGTTTTCTATTCATATAATCTTAGCCTAAGGGAACATTCTATAAGGTTGATCCACAGCAGAATTTACAATTATGTCTACATCCACCAAAGTGGGAAAGTTTATCCCGTAACCCTCAAAATATGAGGCAATTTTATCATTTGAACATACAGTTTGTTAACAAATAGCAAACATATTGTAGTATAGATATGTTTTATATTATGGAAACACCACCTTAATAAGTTTCAACATTTAAAATGTTAGGCTTTTTTAATATTTATATTAATTCACACACATTTTAACTTAATGAAATATTGACTGAAAAAATCCACGGACATGTTATGCATCAGTTACTTCCCATATATTTGGACACATTTTTAATTAGTCTGTGCTTTTCTCTCCTGCATTCATAAGGCATTATAAATCCTAAAAATAGTTGTCATCTGCAATATGACATATTTGTAGAATAATGGCAATGAAATATCTAAAGATCATTCTTTGCCTTGACTGTAAGGTTGTCTATATACTAAATGTAATACTTCTGTAGTTCTTTAATAAAATTCTTAACTCTTGAGATAAAAATGCAAAAAGATTGTTGTCTGACAATTATAAGGATGTGTCTTCAGTAAAAAAGCTGAGATGAGGTCTCTGGAGCTGTGAATACAGTTTGACTTAATTCTTAAAGGAACAGTTCATGCAAAAATTAAAATCACTTACCCTCATGCCATCCCAGATGTGTAGGACTTTCTTTCTTTTGCTGAACACCAACAAAGATTTTTAGAAAAATATCTAGGCTCTGTTGGCCCATTGAATGCAAGTGAATGGTGACCAGAACTTTAAAGGTCCAAAGAGCACATAAAGGCAGCATAAAAGTAATCTGTATAACTCCAGTGGTTAAATCTGTGTCTACAGAAGCAATATGATAGGTGTGGGTGAGAAACAGATCAATTTAAAGTCCTTTTTTACTATAAATGTCCACTTTCACCAGCCCTCCTAAACACTCTCTTCTTTCCTACAAGGTATTCTTCTTTTGCTTTAGGTGAATCACATTCTTTGTGCATATTGCCACCAACTGGGTAGGAAGGAGCCCAGAATTTATAGGAAAAAAGGACTTAAATATTGATCTGTTTCTCACCATCACCTATCATTTAGCTTCTGAAGGTATGGATTTAACCAATGGATTAGTATGGATTATTTTATGCTGCCTTTATGTGCTTTTTGGAGCTTCAAAGTTCTGGCCACAATTCCTTGCATGAATGGACCAATAGAGCTGAAATATTTTTCAAAAAATTTTTTGTGTTCAGCAGAAGAAAGAATGGCATATACATCTGGGATGACATTCGGGTGAGAAAATGATTAGAAGATTTAAATTTTTGGGTGAACTATTCATTTAATAACCATAAGACTATCAAAAAAATGTCAAGTCCAATATATTCAATCTTCTTGTAACGCTCAACACGATCAGTCTGCTGCAACAACACTGTGATGTTAAATTGTGTTTTAACAACATTTTGTGCCTCAATGTGATTATGCATTCAGATGACGTCTGGACTCCAGTGCATGCTGTTTCACAATGTTTTCCCATTATTACAACCACCTCTCTAAAAGCACTCACTATACGAGGGGAGCATGTTTTGATGTTGTGGTTTGATTAACTGCTCGGCTGGAACCTTAGACCATTGTAGCAGAAAGAAGAGAGTGCAAGATCCTCTGTTACACAAAGAGAAAAACTGTGTGGTGAAAGCAATGTTCCTTGGGGGCCTTGGCTTTTGCTTTAGAACTGTCGCTTTGGATCTTGACTGTTGGGTATATTATTCTTCAGTTGTACAATGTCTTACAACTGTACCCTCAGGCAGTCTACAGAGTCAATTTAGGGCATTTCTGGAGGAGTGATATTGAAATGCAAAGGAGGATACAGTATATTTCCTAATGTCAGATTAAACGCTTGATGTATTGGGTTTTACTTTGTGCCACTGTATTCTTCAGTTGTCTTCCACACAGTTCTTCAGCAGCACCCTGCATCATGGTTATGAGTGTGTATGTAACCTTATGTTTTCTTTAAAATCTGATCCAGAGTAAAACAGTAAAACTTGGCAAGAATTGCAATCAGGGTGTAAAATGAAAACTCTCCACCAGTCAAAGGCCGGTATGGTTTGCGCAGTGTCTAGCTCCTACTTGGTCTTATAGATTCACGTTACTATACTCTGTGTGGGTGCCTTGTGCCGCCCCCGCAAGATGCCTCCAGGGCAACTGCACATGTCGCCCATGCCTAAATTCGCTACTGCCTTAGTACTATCAGCTGAGGGGGCTGCACGGTGGCTCAATGGTTTGCACTGTTGCCTCACAGTAAGAAGGTCCCTTGTTCAGCTGGGCCTTTCTGTGTGAAATTCGCATGTTCTCCCTGTGTTTGTGTGGGTTTCCCCCACAAGTCCAAAAGCATGCAGGTTAAGTGAATTGGAGACTCTAAATTACCACGTAGGTGTGAGTGAGATTCCCCCATCCACTGGGGGTTGCGTCAGGAAGGGCATCTGGCGTAACACCTGTGCCAAGTCAAATATGCAGATCATGGACAACCACAGCCTCAGGACTTTCCTCTCGGTAATATCTCCTCCAACACATGGCTTTCCTTCTGGAGAGAAAGATATCTGAATAGTTTACATAATGTGTTTTACATTCAGAGACAATGGATGTGTGCATCTATAAATGACTGCTAAGTGCTCATGCAGCCTCCTGTTTAAATGCCCCTTGTGTATGGATTAATTTTTGTCCCTGAGATTAAGTGTATGCAGCAGGAGGTATTAGCTGCATTATTTCTTGCATACACTCATTGCCTGATTTACAGGCAGATGGGGAGCATAATATGTGCAGGGATGATGGCCTGTTTACGATCCCATGCATGCAATAATGCATGATGGAATTGTCTCATAAAAGAGACAAACATGTGACTCTTCAGTTGATTTATCCCTTCCCTCTCAAGAAAATGCCATGAATGCAATTATGCCTGATTTCATTTAGGAGAGAAGAAAGGATTCTACTGTTGATGTGCTTTGCATTTCCCTGCACAATTAAGAGCTGTGTAACCCTAATAGTAAAAATGCATTATTAACTATTCATTGATTCTTGTGGTAGGGCATATTAATCAAATTTTTAATCAATAGTAAATAAAACGAGACTCCCTGTTCATGCCATGCATGCACTTTTAGAATACTGCATTTGATGAGCACATAAATTTAATGGTGGGGCACTGTACCATGCTTTAATTGCATACATATTTTGCTGTTGTCTCACCACTGCTCCGAGCAGATAACCTGTCATTATATTGCCCTCCATAGTGCGCAACAATAATTCAAACACAACAGTAACCCAGTGCAGCCATTTAAGAATGGTCATTCTCTGATGTTGTTTAAGATCATGTTAAGCATGTTAAGGTTCTATACATTACATTATCATTAGTTCATGCATTAATAATGCCTTTTTTTTTTTTTTTTTTTGCAGCATTTATGAATCTTGGTTAATGGTAATTTATAAATATAGCATTGTTAATAACATTTTTATTTTAAACTATTTTCAGTTTATTTTTTTCATATACTGTATGTAGAAATGTACATAACCAAGATTAATAAATGCTTTAAAAGTATTGTTTATTGTTAGTTCATGTTCCCTATTGCAACAGATAATGTAGTCTAACAGAACCTTATTTTAAAGTGTAAGAATATGTGGCCTATTTAGTTATATAAGCTGTGCTCCCAAAAAGGAATCTCAAATGGACAATGTGCTTCTTTAAGTGTTCTTGAACACTGATGAGACCAGTTTCCCTTCACACAAGGCATGTGCTGACATTGTATTTGTCCTTTATTAATCTATATGGCAATGTGGCCATGAACTCTGTACAAAATACATTTAAAGGTATTGTTAATGCATTATAAAGATATTCATAATGATTAATAATGCACATTGTGATTGATTATTTATTTTCAGCAAAAATTGCAGCCACATTTATCGTACATGAAGTACATCTAAGGCAAGTAATATCAATATCAATATCAATAAGATTCATGGTCACACCTGTAAAGAATATAATGTACTGTATAATGAATATAAATCATTAAATTTGGTTTTGATCTCATGTGTTTTATTACTTTAAATTTGGTTTATATATATATATATATATATATATATATATATATATACAGTACTGTGCAAAATGTTTAGGCACTTAAGATGTTTCACAAAAACATTTGTCTTAAGATGGTTATTTATATCTTCAGCTTTAGTGTGTCAACAGGAA
Source organism: Myxocyprinus asiaticus (assembly GCF_019703515.2). Classification (NCBI taxonomy): domain Eukaryota; kingdom Metazoa; phylum Chordata; class Actinopteri; order Cypriniformes; family Catostomidae; genus Myxocyprinus; species Myxocyprinus asiaticus. The sequence continues at coordinate 12,666,033 of NC_059368.1, forward strand.
AAATACATTTTAGACTCCCAAACATTACTTTTGCAAATAGAAAAGATTAGGATAGAAGAACAGGGAGCCCCCACTGAACATCGAGTCAGTCTGAGATTACACGAAGAGACAGAAGCAATTGAGACAGCCTAAATAGATAGAAGAACTGTGGTGAATTCTTCAAGAAGCTTGGAACATCCTATCTGCCAACAACCAAGAAAAACTGTGTCCAGGTGTACCTAGGAGAACTGGGGCTGTTTAAAAGGCAAAGGTGGCCACACCAAATATTGATTTAGCTTTTTTATGTTTACTGGACTTTGTATGATGTTAATTGATAAATGAAAACTATTTATGGCACTATTTTTGAAGACATCTTCACTATGCAAAATTTTTCACAAGTGCCTAAAACTTTTGCACAGTACTGTGTGTGTGTATATATATATATATATATATATATATATATATATATATATATATATATATATATATATATATATAAACTCAGCAAAAAAAGAAACGTCCTCTCACTTTCAACTGCTTTTGTTTTCAGCAAACTTAACATATGTAAATATTTGTATAGACATAAAAAGATTCAACAACTAAGACATAAACTGAACAGGTTTCACAGACATGTGACTAACAGAAATGTAATAATGAGTAAAATCAAAAGTAACATTCAGTATCTGCTGCGGCCACACAGCTGCATTAAGTACTTCAGTGCATCTCCTCCTCATGGACTGCACCAGATTTGCCAGTTCTTGCTGTGAGATGTTACCCCACTCTTCCACCAAGGCACTTGCAAGTTCCCGGACATTTCTGGGGGGAATGGCCCTAGCCCTCACCCTCCGATCCAACAGGTCCCAGACGTGCTCAATGGGATTGAGATCTGGGCTCTTCGCTGGCCATGGCAGAACACTGACATTCCTGTCTTGCAGGAAATCACGCACAGAACGAGCAGTATGGCTGGTGGCATTGTCATGCTGGAGGGTCATGTCAGGATGAGCCTGCAGAAAGGGTACCACATGAGGGAGGAGGATGTCTTCCCTGTAAAGCACAGCGTTGAGATTGCCTGCAATGACAACAAGCTCAGTCCGATGATGCTGTGACACACTGCCTCAGACTATGACGGACTCTCCACCTCCAAATCGATCCCGCTCCAGAGTACAGGCCTCGGTGTAACGCTCATTCCTTTGACGATAAACACGAGTCCAACCATCACCCCTGGTGAGGCAAAACTGCGACTCATCAGTGAACAGCACTTTTTGCCAGTCCTGTCTGGTCCAGCAAAAGTGGGTTTGTGCCCATAGGCGACGTTGTTGCCGGTGATGTCTGGTAAGGACCTGCCTTACAACAGGCGTACAAGCCCTCAGTCCAGCCTCTCCCAGCCTATTGCGGACAGTCTGAGCACTGATGGAGGGATTGTGTGTTCCTTGTGTAACTCGGGCAGTTGTTGTTGCCATCCTGTACCTGTCCCGCAGGTGTAATATTCGGATGTACCGATCCTGTGCAGGTGTTGTTACTCGTGGTCTGCCGCTGTGAGGACGATCAGCTGTCCTTCCTGTCTCCCTGTAGCTCTTAGGCGTCTCACAGTACGGACATTGCAATTTATTGCCCTGGCCACATCTGCAGTCCTCATGCCTCCATGCAGCATGCCTAAGGCACGTTCATGCAGATGAGCAGGGACCCTGGGCATATTTCTTTTTGTGTTTTCAGAGTCAATAGAAAGGTCTCTTTAGTGTCCTAAGTTTTTATAACTGTGACATTAATTGCCTACCGTCTGTAAGCTGTAAGTGTCTTAACGACCGTTCCACAGGTGCATGTTCATTAATTGTTTATGGTTCATTGCACAAGCACGGAAAACATTGTTTAAACACTTTACAATAAAGATCTGTAAAGTTATTTGGATTTTTACAAAATTATCTTTAAAATACAGTGTCCTGAAAAAGGGATGAGTTTATAAATATATACAGCTGTGGAAAAAATTATGAGACCACTGCAAAGTTGTCAGTTTCTCTGGATTTACTATTTATAGGTATATGTTTGAGTAAAATGAACATTTTTGTTTTATTCTATAAAGTACTGACAACATTTTCCCAAATTCCAAATAAAAATATTGTCATTTAGAACATTTATTTGCAGAAAATGACAACTGGTCAAAATAACAAAAAAGGTTTTTCAGACCTTGAATAATGCAAAAAAAAAAAAAAAAAAATATATATATATATACACACACACAGTACTGTGCAAAAGTTTTAGGCACTTGTGAAAAATGTTGCATAGTGAAGATGGCTTCAAAAATAATGCCATATATAGTTTTCATTTATCAATTAACATCATACAAAGTCCAGTAAACATAAAAAGCTAAATCAATATTTGTTTATTTTAAAACAGCCCCAGTTCTCCTAGGTACTCCTGGACACAGTTTTTCTTGGTTGTTGGCAGATAGGATGTTCCAAGCTTCTTGGAGAATTCACCACAGTTCTTCTATCTATTTAGGGTGTCTCAGTTGCTTCTGTCTCTTCATGTAATCTCAGACTGACTCGATGTTCAGTGGGGGGGCTCTGTGGGAGCAATGCCATCTCTTGGGCTCACTGTTCTTCTATTCTAATCATTTCTATTTGCATAAGTAATGTTTGGGAGTCTAAAATGTATTTTACCTGTTGACACACTAAAGCTGAAGATATAAATAACCATCTTAAGACAAATGTTTTTGTGAAAAATCTTAACTGCCTAAAACTTTTGCACAGCACTGTATATACTCTACAAGACCTCTGAAGGTGTCCTGTGGTATCTGGCACCAAGACATTATCAGCAGATCCTTTAAGTCCTGTAAGTTGCGAGGTGGGGCCTCCATGGATCAGACTTGTTGGTCTAGCACATCCATAGATGCTTAATCGGATTGAGATCTGGGGAATTTGGAGGCCAAGTCAACACCTTGAACTCTTTGTCATGTTCCTCAAACCTTTCCTGAACAATTTCTGCAGTGTGGCAGGGTGCATTATCCTGCTGAAAGAGGCCACTGCCATCAGGGAATACCGTTACCATGAAGGGGTGTACGTGGTCTGCAACAATCTTTAGGTAGGTGGTACGTGCCAAAGTAACATCCACATGAATGCCAGGACCCAAGGTTTCCCAGCAGAACATTGCCTAGAGCATCACACTGCCTCTGCCAACCTGCCTTCTTCCCTTGCTGCCATCTCTTCCCCAGGTAAACGACGCACACGCACCTGGCCATCCACATGATCTAAAAGAAAACATGATTCATCAGGCCAGGCCACCTTCTTCAATTGCTCCATGGTCCAGTTCTGACACTCACGTGCCCACTGTAGGTGCTTTTGGCGGTTGACTGGGGTCAGCATGGGCACCAAGCTGTGATGCACTGTGTGTTCTGACACCTTTCTATCATGGCCAGCATTAAGTTTTTCAGCAATTGGTGCTACAGTAGCTGTTCTGTGGGATCGGACCAGAAGGGCTAGCCTCTGCTCCCCACATGCATCAATGAGCCTTGGGCACCCATGACCCTTTTGCCGGTTCACTGGTTGTCCTTCCTTGGACCACTTTTGGTAGGTACTAACCACGGCATACCGGGAACACCCCACAAGACCTGCCATTTTGGAGATGCTCTGACCCAGTCGTCTAGCCATCACAATTTGGCCCTTGTCAAAGTCGCTCAGATCCTTACTCTTGCCCATTTTTCCTGCTTCCAACAAATGAAATTCAAGAACTGACTGTTCACTTGCTGCCTATACAGTATATCCCACCCCTTGACAGGTGCCATTGTAGCGAGATAATAAATGTTATTCACTTCACCTGTCAGTGGTTTTAATGTTGTGGCTGATCAGTGTATACATACATATACATATATATATATATTTAAAAAATGTTTATAATGTATTGCACATACAGGCTACGCATACATAAACATAAATGTTTTCTGGAGAAAAATGGATGAATATACAGTTGGACAAATTTATAGTTGTTGTTATGGATGATGCAGCTATTAGTTATACTATTAATTAAAAACCTAGTGAAGTCCTTTGGCAAAATAATCACAACATATGGCAAAAAGCACAACATGTGCTGTAATCAGCATCTGGGCCCACGACATAAACACTGGAAAATGTTTATTCATAATTTAAAATAATACACTGGTGAAATGACTGTGACACTGTATTGTCATTTTTTTCTTCTGCTGGGATCAATGACTTCTCATTTGCACTTCTTTTTATATGCACTTCTGCCACTTAAATACAATTACCTTGTTGTGATTTCTGTAAGAGGAATGGAATTAAATGTGTGTAAAATATCAAAATGCCTGGTTACATAAGACTAAAGTTACATTAAATGCTCTGCAAAGAAATGCAGCTCAAAACTGCCCCATTCAATAAGGAACCACAAAAAGCTATAAATAAACTGAAATTGTCAAAGTGACAGTATTTTAATCACCCCTGACATAAAGCATCTGAAAGGGGCAGTTCTGGAGCACTGTTATGTCTCAGTTTGAGACCAAAAAGTGGGTCATCGTGTATTATTAATGCACTCAGGAGAGCTTTGATTTCATGAGCTGTTGATTTGATGGCAATTCTCCACAAAAACATTTTAATCATTTATCTGTTTTATCTGATTTGTAGACTAGATTTTTCTTAGAGCAACATCAAACATTTAGAAGTAAAAGGTTCTAAGGCCTGGAAAGAATATCAGATGAGGAGAATTTCCAATGAAAAGGCTTTGAGTCATACATTGTGCTGTCCTGCAGGAAGTCAATGACGTAAGAGTTCCATAACCAGGTCTGGCAGTGACTTCACTTACTGTCCTTGGCCATGCTATGAACAGTCTGACCAATTTAAGATATTCATTGAAAAGATAATGGCAAACCCAGCTGTCACCTAGATGTTTATAAAGATAATATGTCTGCAGTGAATTTTTTACTCAGACATACATATAAAGTAGACTATAGGAAATTTTGTTTTATGGTGTTAATTTACCTTTCATTGGCAATTTGTTTAGCGTTTGGTCCTTTACTCAGTTTTAGGCCTTTACTCAGTTTTAGAAAGAAACATGCATTGCTATGCATTCATACCATTTCACTACAATAACTCTTTTACTTGACCCATTTTTCAGGGCTTTAATCTCCGTTGTTATAAGCTAAGAAAAATAACACAGATAAAGTTTTAATCAGCCAATAAAAAGAGAAATACTTGACATATGGATAACAATGTTGGATGCGATCTAATTTTGTCCTTGACTTAGCAGCTCTGCAAGACTGCGAAGATACATTAACATATTTCTCACTTTAATGAGAAAACAACAGATGGCGGCCCATCATTGTGCTACTCAACACTTTCACTACGACTTTGCAGCGGAGGCGTATTATCTGGAACAGAGGAAAAACCCTCTGTTAAAGAATAGTTCACATTTGCCGTGCATCATCAGTATTCATAAGGCTCAGTTTGTGTTTCCTGAGAAGTTTGTGTGGTTTGTTGCTTCCACAGCCAAACAAATGTGCTCAATATTTATCCACATTGGTCACTGTCACAGAGCTTGCCTGCCATTAATATCTCTTCACAGCACATACGAATGGCTTTTCTCTTCATGTGTTTTCTCTTTCAAATGAGAAAACCTCCTTAAGACTGAAAAAGAATGTAAAATGTCTTATCTCGTGGTGAATTTGGAAACAGTAGGTTTCTTCCCCAAAATCCATTTGTTAATGTAATTTTGGTAAAGAGCTGTCCCCCAAATGCATAAAGCTGATATCATTTTGTTCAAATGTAATTGTAACTAATTACTAATAATAATTTTTTATGTGCTGCACATTACAAATGCAGCAGGGTTTTTCCTGGGTCAAAAATGGTCTTCGGTGGTGGCTGATGAACATGGTCATCACATGCGTGATGCAGTTTTTAGTTGTTGTTGTTTTTTTTGTTTTGTTTTTACGTAACTGCAATTAACAGTTTTTGTACTTCAAGGTGCTGTGGGAAGTCAAATTAACTTAATGCTTTATTTCTATAGGCCTAGTTATAATATTCATGAGTAAACTAATTATTTGGGAACTGTGCTTCTATAGAGGAAATGTTTGTTTCCTACTCCAAAACAGATACATCACCGGAGCTCACATATCGAGGGAAGCCTGGTTGACGCGTCGCATGCGCACCTGCGTGCTCCAGAGATACAGTAGGATAGAGCAGAGCAGAGCACGTCTCATGTGTGATTCTTGGTGGATCGCACAACACTCACGCAAAACCAGTCTTTAAGCACCCAGTGCTCATCCATGTTCCAGATGAAAAGCATGTTTAGTGCTTATAAAACGGCAAAAGCAAGATGAATTTGAATATCACAGAATTTGCTTCGGTGGCTGACAAAAATGTTCAATGCCGGAAGAAACATGTTCTTACAAAAACAGAGGATTAAACATTGGATTTAATACTTCAAAATGTACAAGAAAGCAAAATGGCATGGCAGCCATCTCTCTTCACTGAGAGCCTCTGTCCTCTACAGACTCAACCGTCCAGCTGAAATATATCAATCAATTGCACAATTGACACAGTTGGATTGGAAGCTTCAAAAGTTTACGCTTAATAATAATAATAATAATATAGATAGGTTTTTTTTTTTGTGGACTTCTCCTTCAATCCCACCATCTCCCTGCACCTCCGGGTGCATGCCTCACACTTTGGAAACCACTGGATTATGTGATCGTAATTATTTGCCAACTTTCCATGTGATTATGTTGCATCAAAAATGTTAATTGGTTAACTGTGAGTGAAAAAAATTATTTTATATTTAAAGCTAAAGTGTTAAAATTCTCATGTCTCAGCTTACTGTAATATGCAGAATCCACCCTAAGTAAGCCATTATTACGTTGATTTCACATGGTTAACACTGTGGCTCTGTGCTGTTTTCAAGACATTTTCTGTTTGTTTGAAAATCCCCAACATAGCAAAATTTGCTTAGAGTTTGAGTTTGGGGTGGGACAATCCAATATCCATTGACAGACATGGGAATTTTAACCAATGAAAGAAGGGAAAGAAAGAGTTTTCTGGAATCGTTTTGATTATTTTTGTATTTCCATTTGTTGACTCTAGTGGCACAGAAAATACTGTTTACACTTCACACTTAAAAGACCTTTAGAAGTAGAAACTATGAATTACCTTGAAATTTAATGTAAAAACAAAATTGGACTGAAGTTTTATTTTGTATTTTGTTTGTTGCGCTGGCTGATATGGCATTTGTCTTGGACTTACCTGTTTAAAATGTAAAAGCAAAAGTTTACTCATGTCAATTACTAATAAAAAAAGAAATACTCACAGTCATCATGATCAACTTATTCCGTAAACAAAGGTTTTTGATAATGGGGTTACCAAGATAAAGTAAATAGTATTTGGCTAGTTGTGGTTTCTCAACATGTCGACAACCCACTCCAGGTACTGTAACATAAATAATAATAAAAAAATTACAATGTATTTACATCTCTTTAACAATGTTTTTCTTTTGGTCTAAGGCTCTTACCTCTTATTACACTGCAATGTTATAGGTAAAGTTACAGGCGTTTGGGTTTTGATGCAAAAGTAGTGACATGATATTATTCCTAAGTCAGGCAATCATTTTATTTTTAAGCCATTAAATCAGAGCTTCAAAATGCACATGAATCAGGATACCTCTTAAAGAGGCAGGCTTATTATTCATCCAAGAAAAGAGAGACATCTTAAGTATTGTATGACTCATCAGACATCTAAACCCATTTCTTCCCAGTTCTTCACCAACAGAACTGTGAGATCACAACACTTCATTTGCATTTACAGGATGTTTGTGTAGATCAAATACACCTGTGAAACATCCTTGCATATAAAGTCTTCTTTGTGTTTGATCTCAAAAAGTTTGATCAAACAATCACTGTTTTTCTTTAATCCATATATATACTATTAATTTCAGGCAAGACATTATACAAGCAGCAACCATACAAGAGAATTTATGTGCTACGGTGACAAATGGATATGGTGATTTCCTGTAGTACTGCCAATCAAGCTCTAAATATTCAGCATATTACCTCTTTTCTCCAATGGACCATTAATGTATTCACAGCAAGACAAGTGATGAATGGTACCATAAACAGAAATCTGTGTTTGGCTGCAAATGCTCTCAAAAGAGTAAACCTCTGCAACTAATCAAAACAAGAGTCCACGGTTTTGTGTCATTCATCGAAGCACATAAAATATGTAGCATTTTCACGCAAGTAGAGACTTACAAATGGTAAACGTTAACTTGCAAAAGCCATTAGAGGAGCTCACATATTACAAAACAATCTCATGCGAGGTGAGAAGTTTTGTGACTTAAAATGAATATTTCTTTCAATCTAAATATTTATCTTATGAAGAAATTGCAGCACTGGTTTACAGATAACATTTAATGTGTTGCAGCATAGTCATGGTGTCAGTGTAATTCACAATCATTAGAATGAGCTTAATAAATGCCACAGGATCACAACAAAAATTTCCCAGCTGCAAGTATCAAGCAGTGGCACTCTAGAAGAAGAGCACTTTGATTTGATGAGTTTCCAAAGTAGTATTTATTTGTTGCAGCAAGATCTTTTTTCCCCCACAAAAGCTATTCAGAGGATAAAGAGCTTAAACTTTACTGAGGAAGGTAGTCACTCTGTAAGAAAGAAAAGAAAAACTAATTTCATCTTGAACTAATGAATGTTATGTTACATTTTTATATATAGCACTACACTCAAAGCGCTTTACATAGGGAACAGGGGACTCTCCTCAACCACCACCAGTGTGCAGCTTCCACCTGGAAGATGCGACGGCAGCCATAGTGCGCCAGTACACTCACCACACACCAGCTATTGGTGGAAAGGAGAGAGTAGAGTGATACAGCCAATTCAGGGATGGGGATGATTAGGGTGCCATGACTGATAAAGGCCAATGGGGGGAATTTGGCCAGGACACTGGGGTTACACCCCTACTCTTTACGAGAAATGCCCTGGGGTTTTAATGGCCACAAAGAGTCAGGACCTCAGTTTAACGTCTCATCCAAAAGACAGTGCCTTTCAGTATAGTGTCCCCATCAATATACTGGGGCCATAGGACCCACACAAACTGCAGGTGAGCACCCACTGCTGGTCTCACTAACACCTCTTCCAGCAGCAACCTTTGTTTTCCCTAAGAGGTCTCTCATCCAGGTACTGACCAGTTTCAACGCTGCTTAGCTTCAGTGGGCAACCAGTTGAGAGCTACAGGGTGATATGGTTGCTTAAATGCAAACAGAATGCTTTGTCCATGTTTGGTGATTAAAATTATGGTAAGTTACCAGGGCTGTGTGTAGTTCAGAGCTGAATTGAAAATTCCTTTTATATTCCAATTCAATTCCTGAATTTGAACTGGGTTTAAAATAATATTCCAGGTTCAATTCAAGTTAAGCTCAATCGACAGCATTTGTGGCATAATGTTGATTACCACAATAAAATAAAATAAAATACTTTAGACTCCTCCGTCTTTTTCTTAAAAAAAAAAGAATTAAAAAAAAAAATTAAAACAAAAAACCAAATATCGAGGTTACTGTGAGGCACTTAAAATGGAAATGAAAGGGACCAATTATAGGAGGATTTAAAGGCAAAAATTTGAAATTCATAAATTAATAAAAAGCACACACATTAATTATTTTGTCAAAACTCATGTATTTAAGCTGTAAAGTTGTTTAAATCATGTTTAAATCATTATTCTTTCTGGATTATTTTGCTTACGGCTTTACGTCATGGCAACAAAGTTGAAAAATTCTATATAACTTTACACAGAAAAGGTTAGTAAGTGATTTTATAACCCTAAAATAGTGTTAACACTAGGGCTGAAACGATTAGTCAACATTATCGACAACGTCAGCGAAAGCTTGCGACTAATGTCCAGCACGGGCGCTCCTCCCCCTCCACCATCTGGGACAGTACCGCTCCCAATCCCCTGTCCGATGCATCCGTCTGCAAGATAAAAGTGAGAGTGAAGTCAGGAGAGTGCAATAACGACTCACCGCAAAGTGCAGCCTTCACCCGCGTGAACGCCTGCTGACACAGCTCCATCCACTGGACCGGATCTGGTGCCCCCACTTTAGTCAGATCAGTCAGCAGGCTGGTGACGGTCAAGGAGTTAGGCACAAATCTACGATAATAGCCAGCCAGCCCCAGGAACTGTCTCACCTCCTTTTTGGTCTTAGGTCTCAGACATGCTGCGATCACTGTGGTCTTATCAATTTGGGGCCGCACCTGCCCATGACCCAAGTGGAAGCCCAGATACCGTACTTCCACCCGCCCAATTGCACACTTCTTTGGATTTTCCATGAGTCCCACCCATCTCAATCACCTCAGGACAGCCCTCAGATGCTGCAGGTGCCACTGCCAGTCATTACTGAAAATGATTATGTCATCTAGGTAGGCAGCAGTGTAAGCAGCGTAAGGTCTGAGGATTCTACCCATGAGGACGCAATGGCACTCTTGGGGTGGCCGGAGGTTTCAGCAACTGACATTCATGGCATGCTGCACACCACCTGTGAACATCCCCGCAAATGCCCGGCCAATATAAACGGGCCATTAGTCGGTTCGGTGTTTTTTCCTTCCCTAAGTGACCCGCCATCAGATTATAATGAGTCGTCTAGAATAACATTTCCTGACGGCTCTTCAGTACTAAAGATTGGGTTGTATCCTCCTTTGTCTGATTTGTCCTGTGTCACTCGATACAACCGATCCTTGATAATCGAAAAATACGGATATGCGAGTGAAATATCTGGCTGGAGGCACTGACCATCAATCATTCTCACTTAGTTGAAGGTGGTGCCTAAAGGTCTCGTCTCGCGTCTGCTCCAGAGGGAAATCCCCTGCAGGGAATCCTCTAAGGGCTGGGGAAGCCGAGACTTCCCCCTCCCTTACGTCCTCCTGATGTGGAGCTGACGTAGACGGCCCTGGCACCGCCTCTCCAGCCAGCAAATCACACACCATACACTGATACACTTTGTTGCAGGACCTAGCCACACATATTCCCCTTAATAAAGTAGTAAATGCTAGCCAAATCGTATCCAAGATTAGAGCATGGGAGAGGAGGGGACTAACTGCAGCCTTGACACTATGCTTTTGTCCCCAAAATTGAATAATGTCACTAAAGGGTAATGAATATCCCCATGCACACACTTCACCTTCACCCGGGGGAGGGGGGGGCCTGTGAAATGTCAGGGATCCAGACCAACGTCTCCACCTCTGTGGCGAGACTGGAAGTGCCCAGGTTCTCCGCAGCTCCAGTAGACCAGCTCCAGTAGCTCCAGCAGACTGGCAGATCCTTGGCGTTGCGATCTTCAGCCAGCAGCCACTGTCGGCAGGTCGAGCGAATGCGAATGGGTGGCCGAGCTTGCTAGTGGAAGTGTTGGCGATGTTGCTCTGGGCTTCGTCTGACCTGTTGTCTTCATATACCAGGAGGTTGGACACAGGAAGATGTTAGGGCGTGAGCTGGGCTTCCCCGGACAACAGCAGCAATAGGTGGGCCGCCCACTGAATGCTGGGCCAATTCCATGCTCCAGCCATCTGTTCGAAGAGCTCGAGGAACCCCTCCGGGTCATCCTGAGGTCCCATCTTCTCCAGTGGGACGTGCAGCATGGCCATAGGTGAGTCTGGGGTCACAGCTGAAGACACCTCCTGGTGTACCAAGCTCTGTAGCACTTGCCAGTCCTCTGCTTGAGCTTGGAAGAGCACCTGGAACCCCTGCTCCCGTTCCACATGCAGCTTAAGCGGAGCCTGATGTTGGGCTTGGTGGATGCAGGCGAGGGTCTTGATTACTCCATGATGGCGTTTCTTCCTCCTAATCAAGGGTTTCAGCACCACTGTGATAAATCTCTTGATGGGTTGTGAAGGAGGAAGTGGGAGCCGGATAAACAATCCACTAAATCTTTTATTTACACGCTTTCCAGTCTAAAACAAAGGTTTGCTTTTCAGCTTCACAAAAAAAGGATCACACACATAAACACAGCTGTGTGCATCTCTCTCTTCCCTCTGGCGGACTGGACTGCCCTTTTATCCCTCTCCAGCTCTCACTGTAACACAAAACAGCTGTTAGAGATAATTTCCCACAGGTGTCAATCCTTACCGCTCTTCCTCTCCCGGCCTCGCTGTCCACTCCACAGATGTCGCTCGGCCACACCCCCATCACCACAACTGGCTTAAGAGCATAACTGGCCTCGGCGTGCGCATGTTGATGAACGGTCTTTTATTTTTACCCATAAAAAAGCGATAGTTGTGTGACAGTTATTGGCGCTTCATTTAAAATCATGGAGAGTCTATACATGGGAGAATCAAACATACAGCGGCGTATGTTTGATTCTCCCATGTATAGACTCTCCATGACTCTCCTTTTGCCAGGATGATTCAGAGGGATCGCTAATTATTGCTTTATTCTGTAATGTGTTTCAAATGTACTGCATCTATAGCCAACATATGGGAAGCGATCATTTTAACAAACTTTGCTAGTTGAATTTTAATGAAAAATTATTTCATATTGCTACACTGCTCATCGTGAACCGCTAGAGGACACGTCCCTGTCTGCAGGGGTTTATGAATATACACACAAATTGTTTGATATACAATGAGTACTTTCTAGATAAATGTGATAATTTATTATTGATTATTGAGATATTGATTTCTAGATAACTTTCTAGATATACTGTACTTGGTTTAGATAAAATGAATACCTACACTGGCTAATAATTATTTTGCAGTCTTCTTATTCTATTGTTTCTGAACATCTGGGTTTATTAGATTTCAATTTATTTTACATTTACACTCTGTTGACAGCTTCCCCCTGTGGTGCATTAGATGCATTTGTATATTTTCTTTCACACCTTTGTTTACTATAATGAAAAGGACTTGGATTTTTCTAACCAGGTTTCCTTGCATTCTAATAAAGAACCTACTGTTTGAATCTTGTTGGAGTGCATTTAAAAGTTGAAAAAATGGAATTGTGAATCATCCATAAGTTTGATAAAAATCGAGATTTTATTTTTTTGCCATATCGCCCAGCCCTAAGTGAAAGGTTGATCCGGGTAAAATTACGCATGCTCATAAACTGCGTTTAATTAAAAAAAAATTATATGTGTTAATTATACAGTAATAAGAAGATGGCAACATATGTGCCGCAGTGACATATTTGGGGAAACGAGAATGGGTAATGGGCGCTCCTCATTGCTGTGAGTTCTTCAGCTCGTGCTCCTTTCCAGTCGAATCGCAAAGAAAATTGCAAACAAATGTGTCCCCACTCAAGATATCCACTGAGGTGCGGATGCAAACTTTGTTTATAAAAATGGAAAGTTCCTCTAGCACAAGGGGCAAATTAGTTACCAACAGACCACCCAGTCAGTTGCTTATTAATAGAACTGATTGATGTACTTCTCCACTGACTAACAATATCTCATGACCGACAGTAGCAGATATAGAGCTGAATGTTATCAAATTATCAAAATATTTATTTTAGATCTTGAATTGGTCATCAAAAATGACTATTCATCAAAACAGACACTATTCATGACTATTCATCCTTTACGAACACTCCTTGTTGCCGTGTAAGTATCTTGCATGATTGATGAGAGAGGGAACCCTTCTAGACATGACCACAAACCAGAGCTGCAGAGAAGAAGCCAAGGTGAGCAGGGAATGCCCATGTATCATAACTGACCCCATCTAACACTCATTCACAAGCCATCAATTCACAGTAAAACTAAATTGCTGAACTTCATAGTTCAATAGAGTGAATCAACCCTTTGTAAGAGGAAACCTCATGTGGCTTTGGTTGTAATGTCGGCTGTTCTTTCCACACACACTTACACATACATACTCTTTCACACACACGCTGACACATGCAACCCCAGAACATACCATCACTCACACATCACCACTGTATCAAGGAAACTTGCTGGTAACAATTCAGTTGATCAATCAATCCCATCAGGGATGGGCAAATGCACTCTGTCTGTCAGGATGGATGATGGTTAAAAATAAGGCTGCAAAGAGGAAAGAGGGACCAACTGATGGACAGAACAGTAACTGAGCTAATTGTTTCTCTGAACAAGGTCTGGCTTGGGGAAATGAGCAAGGATGGGGTTCATGGTGACTGCAATGGTCAACAAAAGGACTTGGCTGTCTTCGGAATGACATACTACCACACTACTATTCCTACTATTTCTGCAGTTTCTAGTATATATTTTAAACACTATGCCAATGTATGCATTTCTTTATGCATGGAATACTTAGATGACCTATACATTTGCCAAAATGTGCAGAATAAAACAGAGCACACTGCATGGAATACTGTATTCCACAATGCAATGTGCTTCACCTTGCATTTCCAGTGTGTTAGAACCAAAGGTAACACAAGCAGTTATTTATTTATTCATTTATTTATTACATTTTTCATATTTTATTATTTTATCTGACTGCCAGTCTTGTATCTAAAATTTTTTATCAAAAATTTAAAATAACTGTTTTATTGTTTTTATAACTGGTGACCATGCACTTGCTGAGTAACATGCAACGTGAGGTCATGTGACAACAATGTAGCATGCTACTGTTTAAGATCTTTATTGTTGCATAATGTGTTCTGTTTCACATAGCACTTTTCTTTAAATATTTACAGAATACTGCTCAGTATTTAGTAAGTTGTAAGCTAGTATAAAGCTAGTAATTAAACCCAAAAATGACAATTCTCTAATCATTTACTCACCCTCATGCCGTCCCAGATGTATATGACTTACTTTCTTCTACTGAGCACAATTTAAGATTTTTAGCTCTGGTGGTCCATTCAAGGCAAGTGAATGGTGGACAGAACTTTGAAGGTCCAAAAAGGACATATAAGCAGCATAAAAGTAATCAATATGATTTCAGTAGTTAAATCCATGTCTTCTGAACGGATATTATAGGTGTGGGTGAGAAACAGATCTATAGTTTATATCATTTTTATAAATTCTCCTCCCTGCCAGATATGTGGCGATATGCACGATGAATGCGAATCGCAGAAAACAAAAGAGGAAGAATGTGAAAGTGGAGATTTATAGTAAAAAAAAAAAAAAAAGAGAGAGAGAGAGAGAGAGAGAGAGAGAGAGAGAAAAGGATTTAAATATTGATCTGTTTCTCACTCACACCCATCATATCGCTTCTGAAATATGGATTTAATCACTGGAGTCATATTGATTACTGTTATGCTGCCTTTATGTCCTTTTTTTACCTTAATATTTCTGGCCACCATTCACCTGCATTGAATGGACCTGCAGAGCTGAGATATTCTTCTAAAAATATTTGATTTTGTTCAACAGAAGCAACGAAGTGATCAGTGTTGTATAAAGTGTCCAGTTATCATACTTAAGTAAAAGTACTGATACCTTCATAGAAAATTTACTCAAGTAAAAGTTAAAGTAGCTCATGAGAAAAATACTTAAGTAAAAGAATTAAAGTAACTGATAGTAAATTTACTGAAGTATAAAAAGTACAAGAAAAATCTCATAAATTACGGAACAGCTAATTAATCCCATGGCAATTTATTTGATTGGCGGTGCCATACTGAAGTTTATATTAGGAGAAGTTAACTCAAGAACTGCTCTAACCAATCAGTCAGTGAGTAAATGCACTCATCTGGTGCAAAATAACAAAGTAAACAACATGAACAACATGCGAAAATCAAGCAACTTGGTGACTGTACAGTTTAGATTTAGTATATTTTGTGCTATTGATGAAGAATGAAGCTTGCCAGAAAATAAAACTCATTTAGCTAGTTTATATGAGGTGATAGGCTTGTGCAACATAATAACATTGCCTATCAGTATGGTATATGACATATGGCCACACAACAGCGATAAAATAAAATAAACCTATCAGGTCGTTGCACTGGTGCTAAAAAAGCTTCCTGCTTTTTCAGAAAGTGAAAAAAAAAAAAAAGTGTGAAAGGCCCATTCTGTCACTTGAATGCTCATTACATCAAAATTACAACTTCTGACCCTGAAAGTACAAACTTCCCAGAAGGACTTGAAGGCAGCTTAAACCACACCATAACTGATATAGTGTTTATATTGGCTATGTGTTAAACATATGTGGACAAGACATATGATTGATTGAAAAAAAAAAAAAACAAGTCCATAAAATTTGGATCACTGAAGGAGGAGAACAGAGACTTACTTGTGGGTGGACTCTTTTCATTTGGGACAATAAGCAACCACCCAGAACACCCTAGCAATTGCATAGCAATGTGCTACAAACACAGAAAACAACTTGGCAACAGCATAGTAACAACCTGGCTATTTATAAACACCCTAGTTTATAAAATAAATATTGTTAGACATCTTCATGAGCGCTGGTAATTATTCATACACATCACACCTTGGTTAAATATAAAAGGTAAATGCATTTGATCGACTTTCATATGAACAAGTCTCCTGGAAAGGCGGGAGACTGATAGCAAAAGATTTAAACTTACATGAGTAGTTTCTTTTCTTTCCCAGTGGAGATAGATGGAACACACTTTGTCCAGTGCACGCTTCCCTTGTGATTTTGATTCAGATTCGTGATTTGCAAAACGTATCGTTCAGACCACTTTTTAAATCATGTTGATCTGTTCAGCTGAATCAAATTTAAAAGATTTGACTCAAATGATTCTTTCACGAATCAGACATCACTAATGCCGATCTGCATGCAATTTACACATACAGCTATGTTCTTTTTTTTTCTTTTTTTTTTTTTTTTTTACAGTGTTCAGTCGCAAAAGTAACGAAATCTTCTGGAGAAATTTATCAGAGTAAAAGTATTATTTTTTCTCTTCAAAATGTAGTGAAGAAAAAGTAAAAGTCTAAAGAAATATGTATATTCAAGTAAAGTACAAATATAAAAAAAAATATTTAAAAAATACTTAAGCACAGTAACTTAGTATTTGTACTTCGTTACTATACACCTCTGGAGGTGAAATACATCTGGGATGGCATGAGGGTGAGTAAATAATGAGAGATTGTCATTTTCAGCAGAACTATTCCTTTAATTTCAAACGTTTCCCTTAAAGCTGAAGAGCGTAATTTCTGCACCACCAAACAGAATTGAAAAATAATTACAAATATGATTCCAAAAGCACTCCTCCTGTCTGACATCAGATAATAGTAAGTATAAAGTTTTAAAAAAATTACAAACTTCAGCTTTAACTTTAGCCAATACCCACAAAATCAAGTCATGGAATCTGTTAATCTCGACAAAGAAATCACTGACGAAAACGTTCGTTGACGAAGGGTTTATTGATTTCGCCAACGATAACGAAGACGAGACGAAAAGGGCGCCATGACGATAATTATTATTTTTTTTTATTAAATTGATGAAAATATGACGAGATAAAAAAATAAATAAATAAAAAAATAAAAAAATAAAAATAAAATAATAATAATAATAATAAAAATTGATACTACAAGATATTAACAGTGCGAGATATGAAAAGGAGAAGAAACATATATTGAATCTGTATATAGAAGAAGATATTAGAAATAGATTAATCTAACCCATTGATAATTGGAGATTTCTCCGCTTGATCAGTTTGAGTTGAACACAGGCTAAATGAACCGCTTCAAAACGGGGTAAATACCTCATTCAAACGCATCCTATTTATACATGATTTAAATCACTATAGTAGCCTATATCCACGACATATATGTAATATAACAACTTACATCTGCACAGTGGAACGAATGAACAGGTGAACTTGAACTAAATGACGCGCTAGTCAGAATATGCGTAATTTGCGTTGCGTAATTTGCGTTGTGAATATACTGTTTCCGTAAGAAACATGCTACACGCAATGTAATATATTTTCACGGAAAATTAATAAGTCTGTAAAGCATGAAGAATTCAGAGTACAGTAGGCTAACTTCTAAAAAGTAGCTAATACTTCAGTCTATTCATTATAACAAGGACAGTAGGCTATGTATAGTTATATGTTTGATACATTTTTAAATTAGAAAATGTTTATACATTTTTTCCCTAAATGTTTGAATATTTGCTTAAAGTTTGGTCTGTTACAGTCTGACACACTTTTTTGACCATTTTGCACATCGTCAACTAAAATATTTTATTTTCTTTGACTAAAATTATTGTCATTTTCGTCAGACTAAAACTGACTAAAACTAATGAATATGAGATGACGAAATATTGACAAACTGTAAAGGACATTTTCGTCAAAAGACTAAAACTATGATTAAAAAAACGTAGAAAAAATTATCCGCATGGAATGAGTTTTTTTCTATTAGTGAAAAGATTGATTAAGTTTCAAATGAAATATTTTGATGAATAAGTTTTCTCCAGATGTTCTTGACATCGTTTTATCTTTTTCTTCTGCTACATTTTGGATATTTTACCAGTCTTGCACAGAATTACTTACTCTGAATCAGTGGCATAGCAAAGGGTGGGCCGAGTTGGGCCTCAGTCCACCCAAATTAGTCCCAGGCCCACTCAGAATATAAAATAGTTTAATTAAATGCATAAATTCTCTTTTCTGAAAGTGTGAAAAAACTGTTATTAAGGAAATTTTGGTAAATGTTTAAAATAAAAATAAAAAATTGACTGAAAACTTGGCCCATCCATTTTTATTAATGCCCTCCCTAAAGTAATTTCCTGGCTATGCCCTTGCTCTAAATGTGAGGAAATTTATGAAACATGTCTTTGTAAGCCCTGTGTCTCTGTAAGCCAGATGGTTATATGACTTGACAGGTGCCTTGAAAAAAAATGTTATGGCTAAGATTCAGATGTACTGCAATTTTCTTCCAATTTAGACCCATTTCTTTCATTTGTATACTTTTTTTTCTTCAAGTGAGCAAGCCAAAGGTGACTGCGGCACAGAACACAAAACTCCATAGGATGTAGATAATGGAGAAAAATAACCCTAGTTCCCCTCTGGCTAAACAGCATGAACATAACACCAATATTAGTAATCTATGTGTAATACAACTCTTGTTTTAAGTAGGTAAACTGAGTTGATGTTGGTGGCCAATGTTTCAACTAAAAGAATTTTGTATGAACTATAAGATTAATGATTAAGTGTCTCCAACCCAATTTGTTTGCAGAAGTGCACATACTGTAGAATGTGTCCATTTTTTAAAGTAAACCTTTCACCCAAATGGTTATGCTAATAAGAGATTTCATAATTTTTAATACAAAATAAAGCATTTTCACCAGTGGTCTCAGACTTTTGGACCCCACTGTATGTAAACATTTCAATATGCACACACTGTATCCATATGACAAAAAGGAGCTTTTTTTTATTTTATTTTTTATTCTTTTATTATTATTATTATTATTATTATTAGGTGAACAGTCAGTAACAAATTATCCAAAGAATCCCCCACAGAAAAGAGCAAATGTAAGGTTTTTGATAAACTACATCAAAACTTGAAATGTACTGTAACTACATCACATTTCAATATAAAGTCCCATTGCAAGTAGTGTGCAGCCTGACTATCTTCCTTGAACATAATGTGAAATTATAGGTGTTTGGTTATGATGTCAGTCAAGATTCGTGTTCTTCTCAGGGTTTGAGTGTCTTGACATCGAAAGTCAGGCAGATTTTATAAAAAGCCCTCACTTGACAATTGTTAAAAATCTTATCTTTTATATTGTTTTTGTGATTAACATTTCTTATTGATTCAACCATTAAATATAAATAGCAGAACACACATATACAGAATCAATATCCAACGTTTACGTTTTTTAGAATCCCAGCCCACTCTCCCTCCTCCAATACCAAATTTAGATCTTTCTCCCATAATCTCTTAAGAGAAGTTGAAGTTCCGTCCCCCAGACTCTGAATTAGTAGGGAGTAATACACCGATGCCTCATGACCTTTTCCAAAAGCAGTAATCACCACTCCCAGAGTATCTGCCGCTTTATGGGGGTGTAAACCACTCCCAAAAACAGTACAGAGCAGGTGGCGCAGCTGTAAATACTTATAGAATTGAGATCTAGGAATCCCAAATAGTTTAACCAAATTTTGAAAGGATCTCAACACTCCATTCTCATATAGGTCACTGAGTGTAGTAACCCCCCACCCAATCCACTCAGACCAGCAAAAAGAGGACTTGCTGATGCATAATTTGGGGTTCAGCCATATGCTCGAGGCATTTAAAAAAATGTCTGAATTAAACAGTCTGGACACTTTTGTCCATACCGAGTTCAAGTGCGAGATAACAGGATGTAACTTAGATTCTCTGATTAATTTGATAGAAAGGCTCTGCAGTGGCGAAATAGGGGCAAGAAATTCCTGTTCTATACAGAACCAGGGAGGGGCTCTCTCAGGTGGAAGCGACCAATGAGCCAAATGTCTGAGACCGAATGCACAATAATAAAATAAAATCTTGGGTAGGCCTAGTCCACCTTTGTCAATCGGCCTATGTAACTGTTGAAATGTAATTTAGGACGCTTACCATTCCAAATGAAGGACTTCGCTATGTTATCAATTTGCTTGAAATAAGAGAGGGGACATCTACAGGGAGAGACTGCAGCAAGTAATTGAATTTTGGAATACAATTCATTTTAATAACATTAACCTTCCCAATCATAGATAAATGTAATGAAGCCCACCTGCCCACATCGCTCAAAAAACGTTTTATTAAGGGGTCAAAATTAACTCTAACTAAATCACACAAATTTGCTGGAAATAAAATACCCAAATACTTAATGCCCTGTTAGGGCCACTGGAAAGCGCCTGGCTGGAAAGCCGTTTCTGGGCAGTATGCTGTAATATCTTTATTTCAAATGAGTGAATTCTCTGAGGCCATCAGATGACATTCGCCGCTTCAGCTTTGCCTTGGCACTTTTAATATTCTCTTCCAATTCCACGAGTTCTCGTGCTTTGGATTTTTTTGGTGAATGAGGCATACTGTATGATCCGACCCTTAAGAACAGCCTTAAGTGCCTCCCAAGCCACGCCCACAGAGGATACTGAGGACCAGTTGGTCTCCATATAAACATTGATTTCAGTCTTTAACATTTGTTAAAATCAGAATTTTGCAAAAGGGATACATTAAAGCGGCAACTATATGATGTGGCAAAATCTCTAAACTCACCAGGGCGTGATCTGAGACTAAGATATTTCCAATTGAGCAATCAACAACAGATGAAATGAGGGACTTAGATATATAAAAAAAAAAAATCTATTCTAGAATAAATATTATGAACTGATGAAAAAAATGTATAGTCCCTACCAGATGGGCTCAAAAGTCGCCAGATATCTGCAAGTCCAAGATTTTTACACATCCTGTGAAGTGTCACTGTTGCTCTAGGGGGCTCACACCCTTTTGCTTCACTATGATCAAGGACTGAGTCCATCAAAAGATTAAAGTCTCCTCCCAAAATTATATCATGAGGGATGCCAGCGGCATGCAACATCCCTTCAAGATCTATAAAAAAGCCCTGATCATCAGCGTTAGGTGCGTAAATATTAGCCAAAATCAACCTTTGCCCCTGAATTTCAGCTAAAACAATAATGACTCTCCCTAATTTATCTTTAGTCTGTTTGAGACATTTGAATTGTAGATGTTTATTAATCAATATAATGACTCCCTTGCTCTTACTTGAGCCAGCACTAGAGAAAACATGTCCACCCCATATCTTCCCAAATTTTTCAGCTTCCTGCGGGGAGAGATGTGTTTCTTGAAGAAACACTATATCATATATCTTACGTTTAAGAAAAGTAATAACCTTCCTTCTTTTTATGGGGTGCCCCAACCCATTTACATTCCATGTGGAAAGAGACAATCCACTCATATTAACATTTTACATTTTGATATAGTAGAAAAATAAATTGTGTGTCAAAAACAAAATTATACAGACCACATTGCCCATTAGTGCAACATTCAAACCCCGAAGATCCCCCGAACAAAACAAACAGAAAAAAGAAAAATGTGCGCATTAACCCCATGCACGAAAGCACCAACCGGCGACAATCCCTCTAAACTCAAAAGGTCCATGAACGCCCACGAGCCCCCACGACAACTTTGCCATCGGATTGCTCAATTTTGCCTCACAAATTTGTTAGCAAAATTACATAACAGAAAATACTTTGTAAAATAAACCCCAGCCAATAGGAAGAATGAACACAAAGAACATGTAGGTTCATTCACAAAACCATCTCAAAGGTGTGATCTCCACAAAACAAATTCCAGCTGATATAAAACCGTTCAGATTCCTCAGACAGACAAACGAATGTTCAGTGAGCCAGCTGATATGAGTTCAGCGGATGACGTAATCATTCCAATGTCCCGTAAAAATACTCAACAAAACAAACTCCAGCCAGCAGGAGGAATAAGCACGAAGAACGAACAGATTAATCCACAGCTGTTCCAAAGGAGTGTTATTCAACAGAACAAGCTCCAGCCGCTAGGCGGAACCAATACAAAAAGAAACAAAACCGGCATCCCGGTTCCCCGGATGGTCCAGTCAAATCACTCGGTGGCCGCATAAAAGTATATACCATGACTTATTCAAACCGTCAACTTTATGAAAGATATCCTTTGTGTGAGCATGTAGATATTTTGCAGTCATCCGTAGTGTCCACTCTCAACTGGCCAGGAACTTCAATGCAAATGTAATCTTCTGTCAATGCAAAAAGTTTCTTTAAGGAAAAGTGTTATTCACAAAACAAACTCCAGCCGCTCGGCGGAGCCAACGCAAAAAGCAAAAAGAAACCAAAATGACGCCAGCTTCCTCAAAAGCCAGAGTAAGTACAGCGAGTCGACCCACTCATACGAGAAACACCCAATGGTTTACTCACCCATTGATTCTGTAAAAGACATTGCCTGATTGGGACATGTAAATACTTTGCGACTGTCCTTCGTTTCTATTCTCAGTTTGGTCAGATACATCAGAGCAAAAGTGATCTTTCGCTGATATAAGAGTTTCTTACATTCCATGAACCGATCGCGTTTCTCTCTTGTCAAACTCGCAAAGTCCGGGAACAATAAAATATGATGGTTCTTCCAAGAAAGCTTCCCTTTGCTCTTCGCCTGGCGCAACACAAGATATTTATTGGATGATCTCAGAAATTTGGCCAGGATTGATCGAGGCCTTTCTCCCTCAGCAAATCTGTGAGCTGGGACTCTGTGAGCTCGCTCGATTTCCAGTTTATGGCCTGTTATGTCGAGTAGACTCGGGAAAAGCTCGTCTAGGAATTTCACCATATCTCTGCCCTCCTCATGCTCAGGAATTCCAACAATTCGAACATTATTCCTGCAGCTTCTATTCTCAAGATCTACAAGCTTTTCAAGGAGATGTTCCAAATCAACTTTGGTCGCGGGCGGATTAGCAGTTAATTCCCTCTCCGAAGACTCCAGACAATCAATTCGTCTCTCAACATCAGTCACTCTTGTAACTAACTCCTCCGAGTCAGCAAGAACCTTCGTCAGCATCACCGACATGTTGGACAACTGACGCTGGATCTCCTCTCCTGCCGCGCCATCCAAATCGAGTCTCTGGTCTGTAGGCCTGTCAGGGCTTTCATCCTGAACACGTAAGTGTCTTTTAATGTCTCCAGAGCCCGAAGATTTTGACTTCTATGCCATGTTTTGCCACAAAGAGCAAATGTGTAACTGGGTGTATCAGATTTCACCAGATTATAACATGAAAATAATAAAAAATTTAGCAAAGTGCGCAGAGCTCGTCGCTCACACATCTGCTTCTTGCATGGCGTCACATGACCTCCCTCCAATCTTACTGCATTTTGATATTCTCTGCAGGGAGCTATTGGGAGCATGCCCAAGATCACTCCAAAAGGTCATTTGCATAAGAGAGTCATTTAGGCTCTTAGCAGCAGTCTTGCTTTTTATGGTATTGATTTAGTAACTAACATGCAACCGGGTCAGTGGTTTTGGCCTGTAAAGCTGAATGGCTGATTTTATTGCACCCACGAATGTTCTACAAAACAGAGTATGAATACTGACATATTGTGGCACAGCTCAGAGAAGCAGCTGTGGAACATTTAGTCATACTCTTAATTGTGGAATTTCGTTCAGCTGGCATAAAGAATTTATAATGGTTGCATAAATTATAATTGACAACTGCATAAGGCAAATATTTGAAGTAGAGAACCTGTGCCATCATGCACATAAAGCCGTTTGAGTTTAGAGCTTAGAAGTGCAGAATTTTAAAAGTTTATGAAATTTTCTTCAGCTCATAATGCAGGCAAGCCTGTCGAAAGCAATAACTAACTCCCTGACCTAGAAAGAGGGATGCAACTGCGTCTCACTGTGGATGACATAGTTTCATATTTCAGTCAGTTGAGCTTTTATATTTAGAAGCAAAGATGCATTGCAATAAAACGTGGGAGTTGTTTTTTTATTTTTTTTTTTTTCATATCTACCACTTGCCCTTGTTAATACAATTAGAAGTAGCGTCATAGACCTCTCTGGGTAATTTGACTTACAGCTTCCATGCTGCTAAAATGCAAATTATATCACTGCTGTGTAGCATAAATTAAAGCCTTTCACAACAATATTAGCCCCAAAAGAATGCACCAATGTAACATTTTTGCTTTATAAAGGGTTATAGATGCACTGAAGAAAGTGAAAATGTGTGATTATTACCTTAGCAACACAGCAACAATTTCCACCTGATCTGACCCTTAAAAAGAATTCATTTGGTGTTACCTAATGTAGTGCGATTGATTCAGTCATATTAAATTTTTTTTTTAACTTTATGCCACATGAAGTACATTTCTTAGGTTTGTAAAAAGTGTGTTGCGTAACCTTAAATTTTTTTTTGTTTATTTAAATCTAATATATTATTTAACAAGACTCAATCAACCTGACTACGTTGAACTACAACAATGAAAAGACTGATCTCATTTGACCTATTATTATTATTTTTTTTTTTTTGTATGTCAAATTTAAATTTTCCAAATTGCCCCCACTGGCCGAAGCTGGAACTACAGTTGAATGCCTGCGCACAAAACATAATCACACAGGAATTCGGCATGTTGTTTCCGAGAGTTCCTGTACCCTAGGATCGACCACATTGTGCTGAACCACTGACAAGCCTCATCTCCTATCAGACATTTTTGCATCGGCTCCCATGTGTTTACCTTCCTTTGTGGGGTGACCGGAAGCATGTTGTGCCAGCAGAGTGGGAGACCCGGGTTTGGATCTTATGTTGAATCCAAGATGTAATCACATTTGCATAATTAGTGACGAGCATGATTCGGAGGTTGCATTTTTCACCTCTAACATTAAATCTTTACTCCACTGATGGTTCTGTTTAGGTTTGGACTGGAGTTTGGGTGGGGGGTTACAGTTTATAAAATATGTATTCCTCTTCACTGTATTAGGCCTACATTCTGTACACTGAAAAGAACCGTTTTCACTATGAGATCAGTCTGGCACACACCTTTGTGTAAAACTGAATGCAAACTGAATGAAAACATTTGAGTAGTATTTACATCAGCACTCCTATCACAAACCCTAAACCTAAACCTAACAGTACTGAGACTAAAACAGGGTTATTTCACTTCTTTGCAAATGTCATATCTCGTTAGCCAGAGATCAAAAGGAATGTGATGTCAAAGGCACAGCACGGCTGATTTTCAGGCCATGAACATTTGCAGCAGTGTGGTGTTTGTCTAGAATTCGGCACGTCAGGTCTGAATTTTGGTGGAAAATTTTTTGGAACAACACATCAATAACCTGAAAGATCATGTTGTAATAAACATACTTTTTAAGGTAACAAACTGTACATAAACAGTGTACAAAGTGTATATTTTGCAGGGTTTGAAAAACAAGATGTTTAGCATAGGTGAATTTACTATGATTTAATAAAGGGAATTTGTAAAACCTGGTATGCCATTCATATGCCTGTATTAGCAGCAGGATGTAATATCCCTTCACCTGGGGCTGATATTATTTCCTGCTTTTCCAGAACATTTTGTTTTGGTTCCTTCTTCACTGCTTGGGAGCAGTCAGTTGCCCTCCACAGTGCTTTGGTGCTCACGGGTATATCCTTGCACTTGCCAAATGTCATTTAATTAAAAAAAATAATGAGGGGACTCTGAATGGAAATGAAGAGTCTATGCTGTGTTAGGGGATTGGATGCTACAAGTCCCTCAAGGAAAGGTGCATTGTTTTAAAATCATCAGTGAGTGAACTGGGAAATGCATATTAGATCACGTACATGTGGATTAAGATTAGCTTTAATCATGGCCTCTGTGATTATTATTATTTTTTTCAATTACTTATGACAGTTTTAGAGTTGGCAGTTTCAATCACCCCACTGAGGAGTGAGGACTGTAGAAATAATAACAATCTTTCTCTCTCTCTCTCTCTCTCTCTCTCTCTCTCTCTCTCTCTCTCTCTCTCTCTCTCTCTCTCTCTGCTTTGCATGTTGGGAGTTTGGGGTTTGGAAGCAGCAAACGGGTGAGGAACAATCTGGGCTTAGTTTTTTTTCTTTTTCAACTATCCTAATTTTTCCTGTTTTTTTCTTTTTTCATTAACTTTATTTATTGCTTTTTGTATATTAATTAAGTTAGATGGGTATAGCGTGCTAAATTGCCTAACTTTTTTTTTTTTTTTTGATTTACCAACTTCGTGGCGGAGGCCCGAAATGGAGGTCCACCTGAGCGGGGGTGTTTCCTCTCTCTCCTTCCACCATGGAGCCAGGTGTGTGCCTGATGCCGGTTCCAATGTGGAGGATGTTCTTGTTGCTATTGGCGAGCAAACTGGATATGAAAACATAGTGTCTGCATCAAGGATGAACAAAGCCGTGGTATTTTTTCTCAGACAGCAAAGTTTGGTGAAAAAGCTGATTGAGAGCGGCGTTTGGGTGAGTGGAATGTATACTGTTATTTCACCGCTAGTATCACAGTCTGTTAGAGCCACGATCTCCAATGTGCCTCCTTTCATACCCAACAGTGATGTTAAAAAAGAATTATTGAGATATGAGAAAATGGACAGCGGAGTAAAAGCGGTTCCGTTGAGGTGTAAGAATGAAGCATTAAAACATGTGTTGTCGTTCAGATGTCAGGTTTTTATGTTTCTAGATCAACCATCATTAGACATCTCTTTCCAAATCCAACATGAAAGCAAGTCGTACATGGTATGTGCAAGCACTGGTAACTTGAACTGTTTTGAGTGCGGAGATATTGGGCATAATAGACTGCATGCCCGCACAATAAAACGCACGCGGAAGATAATGGAACGGCGCTGAAGGGATTTCTGGTGTATCTGCAGAGAAAAGTACAGAGATTAGTGGGGAGTCAAATCAGATTAATGAGGATGAAAATGAGAATGAGAATAACAAAGGTGATCATGTAAGTAAAGAAATGAGAAACCAAGAGCAAATAACTCTTTTGAAAATGCTGTTGGATCTTGTGCTGAAAATGAAAAATCGTGAAGATGAGGCCAATGCAAGTACTTTAGCGAGAGCTAAAAGTAGTGATGATGAACATTTTTGGTCAGATTTCTCTGTCACATTTAACTGATACAACTGATGGACAGGATGAGTTGGGTGATGATGACACTTTCTCTGAAATGTCAGACATTCCTTCTCAAAATGTTGAAGACCCTTTATACACTGTAAGTGAGATTAATGATTTCTTGAATTCGACGATTGGCAGAACGGTTGTAGTCAAAGACTTTTTCCCTGATGCTAAGAAGTTTTTGCTGTCAGTGGTTAAATTGCAACAGACAGTGAGTTTTGATGAATTAAGTAGAAGAAAAAGATTTAGACTGAAAAAAAATCATAACAAATTTGAGAAAAGAAATGACGCTTGAAAAAAGCTTAACTAAACACTAATGTTGAAATCACTTAATGTGTGTTCTCTGTCATGCTCTTTGCTGTCCTTTTTCTTTTTCCTCCTTGGTCTTTCCTTTTTTCTTACGTGGAGCCTTAAAATAGGAACTATAAACTATAAATATTAATGGAGGAAGGGACTGCAGAAAAAGAGCAGTGTTGATGGATTATATTCATAACAAAGACATTGATATAATTTTTTTAAAAGAGATACATAGTGATACTAATGAGATGGAAATGTGGTGGGAAGTCATGGCTCTAATATTAGCAGTGGTGTTGCTATTTTATTTTATTTTGCTCTTGTATCTATTAATGAAATAGAGAAAGGGCATATATTGGCTGTTCAGGTAAAAATTGTGTTCTCTTTTTGTTTTTGTCAATGTTTATGCACCTACTAACGGTGCAGAAAGAATAAGGGTGTTTAAAAAATTACACAATGGTTTAGGAAACTATGATAAGAATGCCTGTCTATTGTTAGGAGGTGACTGGAATTGTACATTAGATTTTTATATTAGACAGAAATGGAGAAGAACCCTGTCCTCCTTCTGCTAATTGTTTAAACAATGTTATCAGACAACATGATTTGTGTGATGTGTGGAGATTACAACATCCTACTGATAAACAGTATACATGGGTTAAGGCTTCCAATGATCGTATCAGTTCTGCCAGGATAGATAGGTTTTATATTAATAGAGACTGGTCTAACAGAATTTTGAATGTCAATATTTACCCAAATGGCTTTTCAGATCATCATCTATGTATGGTTGGGATTTGGTTAAAGAAGTTACAATGCCATAGTTATTATGGCATTTCAATGTTAAATAATTTTATTAAAAAAATAATAGTAATTTATTTTGGGTTAAGTGGAGAGAACATAAAACCAATTATGATGATATTGTGCACTGGTGGGATGTAGGAAAGGCACACATTAGAATTTTTTGTCAGAATTATACTTCACATGCAAACAGTGTAAAAAAAGAACCTGTTATGGAGCTGGAGAATGAAATCAAACAAATTGAAAAAGGTCTGATTGACAGAAATGGTGAAAATGTAGAAAGACTGAATGAAAAAAGGAAAGCTTTGGCCTCACTTTTCCATGAGCAGGCAAAGGAAGCCTTAATAAGAGCTCGGTTCTCTACCTTAAGAGAAATGGATGCACCAAGTTCTTTCTTCTTCAATCTTGAATGGAAGGAAGGGGAGCGGAAGTCGATGCAACTCTTAAAAAAGCCAGATGGAAAAGTGACAACAAATTCTAAAGAAATTAGAAAAATGGCTTTTGACTTTTATACGGAGTTGTTTGCAGAAGGACAATGTGATGTTGGTTGAATGGAAGACCTCCTGAAAGTTTTTCCAAAGTTGACATAAACAGAAGAAACAACTAGACTGATATTTTTTTAGAGGAAATTACTGAAACAGTTAAGCAGCTTGCCACATGCAAAGCACCAGGAATCGATGGACATCTCGCGGAATTCTATAAACAGTTCTGGGACTTACTAAAAGAAGATTTACTCAAAGTGTATAACTCTTCTTATAAAAAACATGAACTACCAACAAGCTGTAAAAGAGCTGTTTTATCTCTCTTACCAAAAATGGAGCATCTTAGTCATCAAAAGAATTGGAGACCTGTCACGATTTATGCACAGACTATAAAATTCTGGCAAAATGCTTTTCAAATAGAGTGAAATTGTTTTTAGAATATATTGTTAAGAACGTCCAATTTATGTCTAGAGTTAAATTTCATGAAATTTCTCCACTTGGCTACATTCTCCCCTGTTAAATGTCATTGTCCCCGATGACTTAATACATATTTTTCACTTCTACCCAGGCTTAACACCTGTGAGAAGACTTCAGGACTGAGTGAAACAGTATTGTATGCTAATTTTGGCTCATTAAATGGGGTTGAGTGTATGCCAGCATTTGTTCTTAAAGTACTTCTTGGTGCTGGTGCTGGTGCTGGTTCAGGCTTTTTCATCTCTGGTTCTGACACCTTAGGAGCCGTGCCAGTGTCAGGCTCATACCTCTCTGGACCAGACACTCTAGGAGCTGCATCATTGCTAGACTCAACTTTCTCTGGTACCAAACCTTGTTGTTCAGTTTCACTGAAATCAGTACAGGTTCACCTATAAGGGCTTCAGCGGCTGACACAGGGTTTTCAGGGTTCACATTCTCTGTCTCTTGCAGACAAGGATATGTGACCTCTTCTAAGACAACAAAATCAGGATCAGAATGCACAACCTCAATCTGCTCAGAAACAGATTCTCCCCTAGATTGTGGTGTTATGGGAGAACAGATTTCAGTCACCTCTGGCTCAGGAACAGAGTTAACACAAGGGTGCAAGTCAACTCTATGGGCTCTATTTATAGGACCACCCTCAAGGGGCTCAATAGTATGTGTGTTACCCTGCACATCTATTACCCTGTATACAGTAGGACCCCATGAATCCTGTATTTTGTTCCTACCCAAAGGTCTACCTGCTGACCTGCTGACCCACATCAATCACAGGGCAATATACCTTGTTGTTCAAAGGGGCAAGTCTCTCAGCAGCCTTGTGTTTAGCATATTCCCTGGCTTTTTCTTGAACTTCTTTCAATCTGTCTTGGTGAATCACTAACCAATCATGTTTTCTGTCTACAGTTTGCTCTTGACCTAGCAGTGCATGTACTGGAAGATGCGGGTTGACTCCAAACAGCAAGAAATGTGGTGAGTATCCAGTGGTTGCATGTGGTGTTACATTATAAGCATAAGTCAACTCAGGAAGGTGTTCTGGCCAACGCTTTTTCCTTTAGGGGGAAGTGTACGTAATAGATCATGAAGCGTTCTGTTATAGCACTCACACTGAGCATTACCCAGAGGCTGATAGGGTGTGGTGAGGGTTTTCTTTACACCATATATTTTACACAGCTCAGCAATCACATTGCTTTCAAAATTTCTGCCCTGATCAGAATGTAATCGTTCAGGCAAACCATACTTCATGAAGCACTCTTTTAGAAGGATCTTGGCAGTGGAATCAGCCCTCTGATCCTTGGTTGGAAACGCCTGTGTGAAATTTGTGAAAACATCAGTCACAATTGACACATTCTCACAGCCATCAGAGGTATGTTCAAACACAGTAAAATCTACTGCCACAACTTCAAGGGGCCTTGAAAACAGAAATGGCTTCATAGGAGGATGTATCCTTGGCTGTGGCATCTTGGTTAAGATGCACCTTTGACACTTTTCGATCCACCGCTCCACATCATTATATATGCCACCCCAGAAGCATTGTTGCCTCAACAGGTTTAGCTTGCGCTCAATGCCCAGATGTCATGAATACTTTCAAGGACCTGTTCTTTTAGACATGAGGGTAAGAGCAGCTATTGACATTCATCACGATGTTGGTCATTCACAATTTCAAAATTTTTCCTTTTGTTTATTATATTGCAGATTGCAATACAGTCATCATATTCTGCATCCTCAGGAGTGGCAGGTTCCCCTGCTGATGGCTGCCTAGAGAGGGCATTATGCCGTCCTGGGTGGTATTTCACCTCAAAATCAAAGACGTTGACAGCTGTAATCTTCAGCCAACCTGCTGTGGACAGCACATCTTCATCCTCCCCAGACAGGTGTTCTTTGAAGAAACTCTCAGAAATAGTACTGACTTGGCTTCCTATATCAAGTAAACAAGAGGCCATTACCCCACTAATCTTTAGATTAGCAACAGGACATTTTCCCACAGCACACTTGAGTAGGTCGGTCACGACAAGTATCGATATTGGCTGAGCCTATGGACTGCCCTCACACTGCCTGGCTCACAGCAAGCAAGGGTGCAATTTTCCCTGCTGCTCTGACAATTAAGCATTCTCTGTGACAATCTGTTTGTTTTTCTTCACACACCTCTTAGCTATGTGTCCTACACCATTAAACCGAAAACATATTGGCTGGTCATCATCTGTAAACCTTGGCTGCATCTCAGGTTTACTATGAGCCATAAGTTCTGACGTAGTGCACTGCAAAGTGAGTTTCTCGACAGATTGTGTTAGCTCTCCTATAGCTTTTCCTTGTCCTGCTACAATTTTTTAAACTTCTTCAAGTGTAGCAGGGTTTTTCTCAGGTATACAAACAGCAGCACACTGAGCCTCTGCTGTCTCAGACACAGCACGTCTGTTGCTGATTAATTTTGTGACACGAGATTTAGCATCTTCTAGAGACCACATAAGGGCTTCATCTCGCACTTCAATCAGTGTTAACTTTGGCTTGTCTCTCACAAGCTTATGAAGCTCCCATCTGACAGCTGTGTAAAAAAAAAAAAAAAACTGTGGTCGAATTAAAAAACATAATTCCTAAGCATTTCAGGTCCTTTTTCATACCCTATTCATGGAAAATGCCATTTTATATATTATCACTGTTCTGACAGACAGGATTTAAAAGCTATTTTCTGAGTCTGTGCATATACAGTATGGTGTTCTGTTAGACACCGCTTATCCAACTCTCAAAAGACTCTAAGCTCTCAACAGCTCAACAGCATTTGTGGCATAATGTTAATTACCATAAAAAAAAAAATAATAATAATAATAATAAAAAAAAATAATAATAATAAAAAAAAAAAATATATATATATATATATATATATATATATATATATATATATATATATATATATATATATATATATATATATACACACATACACACACACACACACACACACACACACACACACACTACCGGTCAAAACTTTTGAAACTCTTGACTGAAATGTTTCTCATGATCTTAAAAATCTTTTGATCTGAAGGCGTATGCTTAAATGTTTGAAATTAGTTTTGTAGACGAAAATATAATTGTGTCACCATATTAATTTATTTCATTATAAAACTAAAATTTAATAATAAAAAAAAAAGTTTTTGAAATTGATGACTTGGACCAAATAATAAAGAAAAGCAGCCACTCCTTCAATACTGTTTAAAAAGCATCCCAGGGTGATACCTCAAGAAGTTGGTTGAGAAAATGTCAAGAGTACATGTCTGCAAATTCTAGGCAAAGGGTGACTACTTTGAAGATGCTAAAATATAACACAGTTTTGATTTATTTTGGATTTTGTTTAGTCACAACATAATTCCCATAGCTCCATTTATGTTATTCTATAGTTTTGATGACTTTACTATTATTCTATGTGAAAAAAAGAAGAAAAAAAAAAAAAGGAAAAAATTATGAGTAAGTGTTTCAAAACTTTTGACCGGTAGTGTGTGTGTGTGTGTGTATATATATATATATATATATATATATATATATATATATATATACACTACCAGTCAAAAGTTTTGAAACATTCAAAACACTCTCATTCTTTTTTTTTTTTTCACATTGTAGAATAATAGTAAAGTCATCAAAACTATGGAATAACATTTATTTTTTTGTCTACAAAACTTGAAAAAAATTTCAAACATTTAAGCATATGCCTTCAGATCAAAAGATTTTTAAGATCATGAGAAACATTTCAGTCGTGTTTCAAAAATTTTGATGGTACAATGAAATACGGAAGAGGCCAGTTATCGCATGTGCACAAAACAAAACTCTACACATGCAATCTATATGCATCCCAAGAATTCTCAACAAATGAACAAAATGTCATTTTAGGCATGCACTAGCATATAGATATCCTCAAAACTAACAGACATGGACAAAAAGGAAACTTTAATTTTGATTCCATGGGAATCCATTTAATGATTCCATTTAATTTTGATTCCTTTTAGGTCTGAGTCTGACCCATTTGCCCTTTAGTAATATTATCTTAATGTGGCTTTTTGGGGCAGTGATTTTGCTTTTGCATTTACTCCCTGAAATGAACATTAGTGACCTATGCATGCAGAATGGCTTGAACACTTAGTCCTGAAATTGACCTTTTGTTATTGTTATTTCAGTCTGTCTGCAAAAGCCCTATAAAATAGTATTAACCTAAATATACCTTCAATATATTCAACTGGCCAGGGCTGCGTTTCCCAAAAGCATCGTAAGCCTAAGTAGACTGTGGAAACCATTGGCTCCAGTGGTCTCTACACTCAACTTAAGCTTGCGATGCTTTTGGGAAATGCAGTCCAGGTGAATCCAATAAAGCCATGCCACCTATGATCCAAAGCATGCCCTTTTAGTTCAAGGAAGTCAGCAGGTTTAAAAGTGCTCATTAGCAATTAAGTACTGTCTAAGCCCTGTTTAAGCCCTATCAACGCCAGTATGACATTAAACCCCAGCTTTGGAAATGGGAGTGCAGGAGTCTGTACTGAATAAGAACAGGTCTATATTTGGTTGGGTCATTTAGAACTTTTTAGAGGTTATGAATTGATATGATACAGTCATTTGAGAAATCTAGAAGAGGGACAGTTCCCATTATTGCACAATTATAATAAATTAGAAAATGATTGTCTCAATGCAACTTTTTTTAAACTGGCTTTTACTTACAATGCTGCAGAACAGGAATTGATATAGGAGTTCCTTATTGAAACAGTTAAAGTTTTGTCTGCAAGGGAAATTGTGGTTCTTGTGAGAAAAAACACCTATGAAATATGTGATAAATCTCGCTTTAAAGAGTTAGATCACACACAAATGAAAATGTTGTCATTTACTCAACCTCATGTTTTTCCAAACCCCCATGCCTTACTTTCATCTGCAGAACACAAAAAGAGATATGCAGAATGCCTCAGAAAACATCATTCATTTGAAAGTCTGTCAGTTCCTACCATTCTGCCTTTTGTGTTCTAAGGAAGAAAGAAAGAGTTTGGAATGAGATAAACAGTAAATAAATGATGACAAAATTTTCATTTTTAGGTGAATCTCTTTAAAGTTTTTGAACAGACATGTTAGGCTTAGTTCTTCAGAAATGACAAACACAAAACAACCAAAACCAAGGCCAAAAAAAAAAAAAAAAGGCAGTGGTGTTGAATGGCAAATATTTGAGACAAAGCAAGATATCAAGTCAACATTGAAGAAGAGCTTTCATTTTTTCTGTAATCATTTGATTTGAGTGGCAGGACAAATCCAGCCTTTTTTCTTTCTTTTCTTTGTGTTTAGCTAAAAATATCCTTTTTTATGCACACGATTGCTCTCAAAGGACTTTGAAAGGGTATTTTTTTGTTGTTGCTATTTTTGGTCAGAGTACAGAAATATTCCTGTACTGAAAATGGTCCCGTTTGTTCCATCACTTTCAATGAAACAACAGCAAAACAACTCACAACTCACTGACATTTTATTTATTTGTCATTTATAAGCACAGTCACTTATATGTCAGTTGCCTCAATTTGCTTCTTACCAGGCATTTTCAGAGCGTGAATGTAAGCATAATGTTTTAGCATATGCTGGCTTGACCATGTGGCCAAAACTATTAATATGACAGTTATTAAAGAGTTAGTGATGGAAATATTTACATTGTAACTGCCCCTATACAGTATATGTTAAAAGGTGAAGTGTAAATTGTTTGGATGTTAAAATACTTTCTTCTATCCCAGTTTAATATGCAGAGACAACTGTAAGTAAACCATTCATAGGCTGATTTACTTAAAATTGGAAACACAGTGGGTGTGGTTATGGAGACCAGTCTTGCCAAGCTACTTTGAAAGAACAAACTCAGAAGGACGTAGAACGCACAAGCTGTCACACTTTTGCGAGCTTACAGCAGAAAGCTCTTGAGGGAAAACACAATGATAAATGTCCTTGTCTGCCACCACCATAGTACCACTATGACCTCTAGGATTTCAAATGGGTTCTTGCCCACAAGTCACCACCCAATGCATCCTTGATATTTGGCTTGATCAAGAACTAATCCAGGTATAAGCATTCTTTGTACTTGCATTCTTGAGTATAGGAATTGAACTTCAGCAGTGGATGATGACATCAAAAAAGTTCACGAGAACATAAGAACACATATGAACACACATTAAAAACGTCCAGTGACTCTGTAACGCTGTCAAAACATTGCTCTATTTATTCATAGCATCCTGACACAGAAACATTTGCTCAACTATTAGTGCAAGAGCAGAGCTACCTGTTTGTTTGACCAATGGCATTTCGGGGGTGTACAGTAAACCTGTTTGAAAATAGTTTTTGATATAGTGTTGCAGAAATTACACAAAATTCAGCATTTAAGTGCAAACAACAGCAAAAATGGATCTTCACACAAGTGAAATGGTAATCACTCTTTTTATATTTAATATTTCAGAATATCAACCTGTTCTGCCTCTGTGAAATGCTTTAAAATGACCTTTCATTGTCATTCTGATACTAATCAACTTTGATATGCCTTTGTCCCAAGTGACCTCCAATGAGATCCAGTTTATTTAACTGTTCACAAACCATGAAATTGGTTTAATTTCCAACCATGAAGCATGGTATGATTTACACCGTGGAGCCGATAAATCATTCCATCCCTTGTCCTGTTTTGTGGAGTGGATGTTCTCTCTTGTCCTATGGCTCTCTATTTTTAGATGGATGAAGCCCTGACTTACAAATGTCAGCTTATTGGCCAGTTCTACCTTTCCAGATCCGAAGAGGCCATCAATATATTTGCCATTTTACAAGCTACATTACCCTAACTAATCTGCTCCCTCCCAGCATGTGCCTTTTTTTAGGCAAGTGCCAGATCAAACCAAGTATTACCCAAAGGCATTTAAAAGAATGTACTTAGTAAAAACTCTGTATTTATTTTTATTTTATTGTAAAACTAAACCATGTCCTCTAAACTACAGCATCTAAACTAAGTTTATTGACTCTCTTTTCAATACCACCTGCCAAAGGCAGGAGAAAATTGCAAACACATGATGAGCACATTTAATGTTTTTACCTGTTGTTTTTTGGAATAATGATTCGACAACTTTTTAATCACTTAATGTGATTTCTTCTCTTTTAAGTTGGTCTTCCATCCATATTTCTTGAATTATATTAACTCTATGAAACTGAGCTGAACTCATGACCCTCTATTTTGGAGTTCAGATGTGCAACAAATAATGCACAAGTACTCCAAGTTACATGTAAATTTGTAAAATACATGTGAATATTTCTACTATTACTGTCCTTATAGTGCATTTAGTCAGTATATGCTTTTGTTGCTACAGTATTCAACAGTAACAAAAAAAAGCATTCGTTTTTTTTTTTTTTTTGTATTATTTATGCACATGTACTTAAATAGTTATGTATACAGTTATTAATAATGTAAATAGTTATGCACACTAATTAAGTATCGGTCCAGACTTCTTTAAGGAATGTGCTTATTGTGATTACTACTAAAAGAATAATTTCTTGTCCCTAGTTTATTTAAAGCAACAAACAAAAAAACAATTGCTGTTGTAAGGCATTAATAACAGACCATAAATCTTAAAATACAAACTTTTTCGAAAGCATAGCCACAACGTAAACATTGCACATGTTAAAATTATTTTTGTGTGATAAAAATCACTTACTAACTATCTGTGTAAGTTATATCCAATATTACCACTTTGTTGTCACGTCAACATAATTCCATTAAACCCTTGAGACAGGTCTCTAGCTTTCTTTCTCATGGAGGAGGCGGGGACCGGATAAACATCCAGCGAAACTTTTAATGACAACACTTTTCAGTCTAACATCATACAGATTTGCTTTTCAGCTTTACTACACATACACCCTGTTGGCTTTTCAGCTCAACACTACACACAGTCAGCTCCATTTGTCTCACTCTCCCCGTCTGCCGCTATCTCCTCTACTTAAATACTCCTACTGCTCACTGGCGCGTGAGACCGGTGTGGTGCACACGTAGACTTCGCTCACCATTTATCTCCCTGGCCTTGCTCTGCCCATATGCAGCTTGGCCATGCCCTGCTCGCCACATACCCTCATCTCCAAACTCAGGCCGGGGAATCATCCAGCCAGCGACTTACTGGCTTCTGGGAATAAGAACAGGACAAGGGGAAGGAGGGGTGAGGGATGAGAGGGAGAAATTGAGTGGAGAGAGGGGAGAGAGAGGAGAGAGAGACGGGCTCGCTGGCCCCCAAACACGCTGCCAAATGGTCCTCAGCCAGCTGCACTGCCATCCCTTTCGGTCGCCAGCTGACGTACTGCTCCAGCACCACCGGATCGGGATTCTCTTCGGCACCGTGATCTTCAGCCAGCGGCAAGGACTCCATGACAGCGCCTTCCTCCACCAGATCCTGGGTTTCAGCACCACTGTGACAGGTCTCTAGCTTTCTTTCTCATGGAGGAGGCGGGGACCGGAAACATCCAACAAAACTTTTAATGACAACTCTTTTCAGTCTAACATCATACAGATTTGCTTTTCAGCTTCACTACACATACACTCTGTTGGCTTTTTAGCTCAACACTACGCATACACCCTGTTGGCTTTTCAGTTCAACACTACACACAGTCAGCTCCGTTCGTCTCTCTCTCCCTGTCTGCCGCTGTCTCCTCTCCTTAAATACTCCCGCTGTTCCTCACTGGAACGCGAGACCAGTGTGGCACACAGGTGGACCTCGTTCACCACTTATCTCTCTGGCCTCACTCTGCCCAGACGTCGCTCGGCCACGTCCTGCTCACCACATGCCCCCATCGCCAAACTCAGGGCGGGGCACCATCCGGACTAGCTTACTCCCCCCCCCACCTCTGGAGGGGAGACACTGCCCTTCCGGCCGTTCCGCCACCCGATGGTCCTCCTTGCCTCCTGAGAATCTGAGAGAGATGAGGGGAGGGGGAGGGGAGAGGGAAAGAAAGAGCGGGAGAGCCTGAGAGAGAGAGTGAAAGAGAAAGAGAAAGAGAAAGAGAAAGAGGAGAGAGAGAGAGAAAAGAAAAAGAAAAGCGGATGGCACCAGGCTTCTCCACCCCCAGGCGAATGGCAGCGGGCTTGTTCTCCCAGACAGCATGCTCTTCCTCTCTTCCTGTGTTTCAGCACCAATGTAAAGCATCTCTGCTCATCTGGGAAAGGAGGAAGCGGGAACATTCAACAAGACTTTAATTAACACAAATGCTGAACTGAAAGCATAACATCACAACATAAACACACATTGAACACTGCTGCGTCTCTCTCTCTCTCTCTCTCTCTCTCTCTCTCTCTCTCTCTCTCTCTCTCTCTCTGGCATCCCCGGCTCCTCCTTTATCTCTCTCCCACTGATTGGGCAACTCAGTGCTGGGCATGCATCCTCATGGCCTGGCCACGCCTTCCTCCTTTTCACAACCCTGTAATCTGGTAAATGCTGTAACATCATTAAATCCCTAAAAACATCATGTTAACATATATAATGTTTACGTCTTGTTGCTATATGTTTGAAACGGTGTATATTTTAAAGGGATAGTTCACAGTTTCACATCTGAAAGTGAATGTAAAAGTGAAGATTTTCAGTAAAAAAGCACTTAAAGGTATAGTTCACCCAAAAGTGAAAATTTTCTCATCATTTACTCACCCTCATGCCATCCCAGATGTGTATGACTTTCTTTCTTTAGCAGAACACAAACGGAAATGTTTAGAAGAATATTTCAGCTCTGTAGGTCCATACAATACAAGTGAATGGTGATCAGACCTTTGTAGCTCCAAAAATTACATAAAGTAAACATAGAAGTAATCCATAAGACTCCAGTTGTTAATCCATGTCTTCAGAAGCGATATACAGTAATCGGTGTGGGTGAGAAACAGATCAAAATTTAAGTCCTTTTTTTACTCTAAATCTCCACTTTCACTTTCAAATCTGAAAGTCACATATGGTGCCTGTTTAGTTTCCTTTCACATCTGAAAGTGAAAGTTAAAGTGGAGATTTAGGGTAAAAAAGGACTTAAATATTGTTCTGTTTTTCACCCACACCAATTATATTGCTTCTGAAGATATGGATATAAACACTGGTGTCTTATAGATTACTTTTATGTTTTCTTATGTGATTTTTGGAGCTACAAAAGTCTAATTACCATTCACTTGCATTGTATGGACCTACAGAGCTGAGATATTTTTCTAAAAGGTATAGTTCTCCCAGATCCTATGCGGACTGGGAGATGTTCTGGTCCGCCTCTGATGACGACATCGAGATTTACGCTGATAGCGTAACGTGTTTCATCAGAAAGTGCGTAGAGGATGTTGTTCTGACCAAAACAATACGGATCTACCTAACCAGAAGCCATGGACAAATAGCAATGTTCGCGTGGCACTTGATGTGAGGACCTCTGCTTTTAATTCTGGGAATGCGGAGGAGAATAAACAAGCCAGTTATGCACTCCGCAAAACTATCAAATCAAATCAAATCAAATCAAATCAAATCAAATCAAATCACTTTATTGTCACACAGCCATATACACAAGTGCAATGGTGTGTGAAATTCTTGGGTGCAGTTCCGATCAACATAGCAGTCGTGACAGTGATGAGACATATACCAATTTACAATAACATCAAATTAACACAACACAATTTAAACATCTGTTATACATAATTACACTCAACTTAAAACATCACATTAACACAACACAATTTAAGCATCTGTTATACACATAATTACACTCAACTTAAAACATCAAATTAACACAACACAATTTAAACATCTGTTATACATAATTACACAACTTAAAACATCAAATTAACACAACACAATTTAAACATTTGTTATACACATAATTACACTCAACAATATACAAATAATAACATACACTGTACAGTATACAATATGCTGTTTTTGTTTTTTTTTTGTTTTTTACTATATAGATACTATATAGATACACATTATTCAATAAAAATTAAAAAATAAAAATATATAAAAAAGTTTATATATATATATATATATATATATATATATATATATATATATATATATATATATATATATATAGAATGTACAGTATTGTACTGTATTGACATTCAGGCTGTCGGTTGATAGTCAGTTGTTAAGAGAGACATAATATAATAACAGTAATATAATTTATGACAGTCCGGTGTGAGATAAAAGAGTAATAAAGTGCAGGGCTGATGTATTTTGATCGTGGGAGATCAAGAGTTCAGAAGTCTGATTGCTTGGGGGAAGAAGCTGTCATGGAGTCGGCTGGTGCGGGTCCTGATGCTGCGATACCGCCTACCTGATGGTAGCAGTGAGAACAGCCCATGGCTCGGGTGGCTGGAGTCTCTGATGATCCTCCGAGCTTTTTTCACACACCGCCTTGTATATATTTCCTGGAGGGAGGGAAGCTCACCTCCGATGATGTGTTTGGCAGTTCGCACCACCCTTTGCAGTGCTTTGCGGTTGTGGGCGGTGCTATTGCCATACCAGGCGGAGATACAGCCAGTCTGGATGCTCTCCACAGTGCAGGTGTAGAACCGTGTGAGGATGTGGCGGTTCATTCCAAACTTCCTCAGCCGTCTCAGGAAGAAGAGGCGCTGATGAGCCTTCTTCACAACGACTTCAGTGTGGATGGACCATGTGAGTTCCTCAGTGATGTGGACACCCAGGAACTTGAAGCTGCTGACTCTCTCCACTGGTGCTCCATTGATGGTGATTGGACTGTGTTCTCTGTCTTTTCTTCTGAAGTCCACCACAAGCTCCTTTGTCTTACTGACGTTGAGGGAGAGGTTGTGCTCCTGACACCAGTGTGTCAGAGTGTGCACCTCCTCTCTGTAGGCTGTTTCATCATTGTCAGTGATCAGACCTACCACCGTCGTGTCATCAGCAAACTTAATGATGGCATTGGAGTTATGTGTTGCCACACAGTCATGTGTGTACAGGGAATACAGTAGTGGGCTGAGAACACAGCCCTGCGGGGCTCCAGTGTTGAGGGTCAGTGATGAGGAGATGTTGCTGCCTATTCTAACCACCTGGCGTCTGCTTGACAGGAAGTCCAGGATCCAGCTGCACAGCGAGCTGTTTAAGCCCAGAGCCCGGAGTTTCTCATCTAGCTTGGAGGGCACTATGGTGTTGAATGCTGAGCTGTAGTCTACAAACAACATTCTCACATAAGTGTTCTTTTTTTCCAGGTGGGAGAGAGCAGTGTGTATTGTAGATGCAATGGCATCATCAGTGGAGCGGTTGTTGTGGTATGCAAACTGCAGCGGGTCAAGAGAGAGTGGTAATACAGAGCAGATGTAATCTCTGATTAGTCTCTCAAAACATTTGCTGATGATGGGGGTCAGAGCAACAGGACGCCAGTCATTTAAGCAAGTTGTTTTTGATTGCTTTGGAACAGGCACAATGGTGGATGTTTTAAAGCATGTGGGGACTACAGACAAAGAGAGGGAAAGGTTGAAAATGTCCGTAAAAACACCAGCCAGCTGGTTCGCGCACGCTCTGATGACGCGGCCCGGAATGCCGTCTGGACCCGCGGCTTTGCGGATATTCACCCGTCGGAAGGATCGTGTTACATCCGCTACAGAGACGGAGAGTGAACTAACCTCTGTAGCTTCAGCCGCGAGAGCTCTCTCCGCGAGGGCGGTGTTATTTCCCTCGAAACGAGCATAAAAAGTATTTAGCTCATCCGGTAGAGAGGCAGCGGTGTTCATGGCGGAGTTTTTATTCCCTTTAAAGTCCGTGATGATGTTAATTCCCTGCCACATGCTTCTAGAGTTGGTGGTGTTAAACTGTCCTTCAATCTTGCTCCTGTACTGACGTTTTGCTGTTTTGATAGTTTTTCGGAGGGCATAACTGGCTTGTTTATGCTCCTCCGCGTTCCCGGAATTAAAAGCGGAGGTCCGCACATTAAGTGTCGCGCGAACATCGCTATTGATCCACGGCTTCTGATTCGGATAGATTCGCACAGTTCTGGTTGGAATCACTTCCTCTACACACGTTCTGATGAAACACATTACGCTATCAGCGTAAAGCTCGATGTCGTCATCAGAGGCGGACCGGAACATCTCCCAGTCCGTGCGATCAAAACAGTCTTGTAGCGTAGAGTCTGATTGGTCCGACCAGCACTGGATCGTTCTGAGTGTGGGTGCTTCCTGTTTCAATTTCTGCCTGTAAGCGGGCAGAAGCAGAATGGAAGAGTGGTCCGATTTGCCAAATGGTGGGCGGGGGAGGGATTTGTAGCCATCCTGGAATGGAGAGAAGCAATGGTCCAAAACCCGGTCCCCTCGTGTGTTGAAACTAATGTGCTGGTGATATTTTGGTGCGACTGATTTTAAACTGGCTTTATTAAAGTCCCCGGTCACAATGAACACGGCCTCAGGGCTCACTTATACTCCCATACAGTTCCTTGAGTGCCCGGTCTGTGTCGGCTTGTGGGGGAATGTACACAGCAGTGATAATGACCGCTGTGAATTCCCTCGGTAGCCAGAATGGTCGACACAGAAGCATAAGAAATTCCAGATCAGGAGAACAGAAAGACTTGATGGAATG
Organism: Myxocyprinus asiaticus; assembly: GCF_019703515.2. Classification (NCBI taxonomy): domain Eukaryota; kingdom Metazoa; phylum Chordata; class Actinopteri; order Cypriniformes; family Catostomidae; genus Myxocyprinus; species Myxocyprinus asiaticus. The sequence goes on from NC_059368.1 coordinate 12,709,113, forward strand.
TACGTTCCTCTGATCACACCAGGATTTGTTGATCATAAAACATACACCACCTCCTCTAGTTTTACCTGAGATGTCTTTCGCTCTGTCCGCTCGGAGCATGGAGAACCCCGCGGGTTCAATGGCTGTGTCTGGAATCTCCGCAGACATCCAAGTTTCCGTAAGGCAGATAATGCAGCAGTCCCTCGTCTCTCGTTGGAAAGAGATCCGCGCTTTCAGCTCGCAGAGCTTGTTATCCAGAGACTGAACATTTGCCAGTAGAATAGTGGGTAGCGGGGGTCTATTTGCGCGGCGTCTTACTCTGATGAGAACGCCGGCTCTGTTTCCCCTTTTCCTCCTGCGTTTCCGCGGCCGTGCTGCCCAGACAAAGGGCTCCGCTTGCGTGTTTGTAAACAGCGGGTCGGCATTGAGGAATGTGAAGTCCGGTTTTCGGTGTGAGATCGCTGAACCAATGTCCAAAAGTGTTTGTCTGTCGTAGACAATAAGGCAGACAACATCCAAGACAAAAAACATAAGAATTGTAAACAAAACAAACAAACCATTGCTATGTTGTGTCGGAGCTCGCAACGCAGCAGCCATACTCGGCGCCATCTTGAGTCCGTAATGAGCAGCCAAACGCCAGTACAGGGACAAGATTGAAGGACAGTTTAACACCACCAACTCTAGAAGCATGTGGCAGGGAATTAATATCATCACGGACTTTAAAGCGAATAAAAACTCAGCCGTGAACACCGCTGCCTCTCTTCCGGATGAGCTTAATACATTTTATGCTCGTTTCGAGGGAAATAACACCGCCCTCGTGGAGAGAGCTCTAGCGGCCGAAGCTACAGAGGTTAGTTCACTCTCCATCTCTGTAGCAGATGAATATCCGTAAAGCCGTGGGTCCAGACGGCATTCCGGGCTGCGTCATCAGAGCGTGTGCAAACCAACTGGCTAGTGTTTTTATGGACATTTTCAACCTTTCCCTCTCCTTGTCTGTGGTCCCCACATGCTTTAAAACGTCCACCATTGTGTCTGTTCCAAAGCAATCCAAAATCACTTGCTTAAATTATTGGCATCCTGTTGCTCTGACCCCCATCATCAGCAAATGCTTTGAGAGACTAATCAGAGATTACATCTGCTCTGTGCTGCCTCCCTCACTGGACCCATTGCAGTTTGCTTCACAACTGCTCCACTTATGATGCCATTGCATCTACACTACACACTACTCCCTCCCACCTGGAAAAAAGGAACACTTATGTGAGAATGCTGTTTGTAGACTACAGCTCAGCATTCAACACCATAGTGCCCTCCAAGCTTGATGTGAAACTCCGGGCTCTGGGCTTAAACAGCTCGCTGTGCAGCTGGATCCTGGACTTCCTGTCAAGCAGATGCCAGGTGGTAAGAATGGGCAGCAACATCTCCTCATCACTGACCCTCAACACTGGAGCCCCACAAGGCTGTGTTCTCAGCCCACTCCTGTATTCCCTGTACACACATGACTGTGTGGCAACACATAGCTCCAATGCCATCATTAAGTTTGCTGATGATACGACGGTGGTAGGTCTGATCTCTGACAATTATGAAACAGCCTACAGAGAGGAGGTGCACACTCTGACACGTTGGTGTCAGGAGCACAACCTCTCCCTCAACATCAGCAAGACAAAGGAGCTTGTGGTGGACTTCAGGAGAAAAGACAGAGAACACAGTCCCATCACCATCAATGGAGCACCAGTTGGAGAGAGTCAGCAGTTTCAAGTTCCTCGGTGTCCACATCACTGAGGAACTCACATGGTCCGTCCACACTAAGGCCGTTGTGAAGAAGGCTCATCAGCGCCTCTTCTTCCTGAGACGGCTGAGGAATTTTGGAATGAACCGCCACATCCTCACACGGTTCTACACCAGCACTGTAGAGAGCATCCTGACTGGCTGCATCACTGCCTGGTATGGCAATAGCACCGCCCACAACCGCAAAGCCCTGCAAAGGGTGGTGCGAACTGCCAGACACATCATCGGAGGTGAGCTTCCCTCCCTCCAGGACATATATACCAGGCGGTGTGTGAAAAAAGATTGGAGGATCATCAGAGACTCCAGCCACCCAAGCCATGGGCTGCTCTCACTGCTACCATCAGGCAGGCGGTATCGCAGCATCAGGACACACAACAGCCAACTCCATGACAGCATCTTCTCCCAAGCAATCAGACTTATGAACTCTTGATCTCTCAAGATCAATATACACTGCACTTTATTAATCTTATTATCTCACACTGGACTGTCATAAATTATATTCTCTCTTAACAACACACTGGCAACTGACTATCAACCGACAGCCTGAATGTCAATACAGTACAATACAACCTACTGTATATTTTATATATACTATATATACTATTTTTATTGTATAATGTGTATTCTATATTGTGTGTATTGTATACTGTACATTGTATATTATTATTCGTATATAGTGTTGTGTGTAATTATGTGTATATTAGATATGTAAATTGTGTTGTGTAAATCTGATATTTATTGTAAATTGGTATATGTCTCATCACTTACATGACTGCTCTGTTGCTCAGAACTGCACCCAAGACTTTCACCCACTATTGCACTTGTGTATATGGTTGTGTGACATTAAAAGTGATTTGATTGACTTGATTTGAAAAATCTTTTGTAATATATATATATATATATATATATATATATATATATATATATATATATATATATATATATATATATATATATATATATATCTTTTTTTTTTTTTTTTTTTTTTTTTTTGGGGGGGGGTAATTAACATTATGCTACAAATGCTGTTGAGCTGTTGAGAGCTTAGAGTCTTTTGAGAGTTGGATAAGTGGTGTCTAACAGAACACCATACTGTATATGCACAGACTCAGAAAATAGCTTTTAAATCCTGTCTGTCAGAACAGTGATAATATATAAAATGGCATTTTCCATGAATAGGGTATGAAAAAGGACCTGAAATGCTTAGGAATTATGCTTTTTAATTTTTTTAGTTTAAATATTATTATTATTATTATTATTATTATTATATATATATATTTTTTTTTTTTTTTTTAATCAGTCAATGGTCAGTGAATAGAGGTGCCCAAACAAAAAAATGTTGATTGTCAATTTCAGTAGATCAAACTATATATTATATGAGATGTATTATTTTCTATTAATTTTGTATAATGTTTTTAACCCTGATACCAAAATTTGAGACATAAACACTGTTAAAACCCTGATTTATGGGAATTAGTTATTTTCTAGTGATAAACATTAAATTAACATATGAATGAAATAGACTAGTGATGTCCCAATAATGTCACTTCTTTTAGGAATGTAAAATTTTTTGGTATTGGTGGAAAATCATTCAGTAACAGAGTTATGCAAATCACGTGGGACACAGCTAAATATTATGTTTTTGGTTAATAAAATAAAATGTATTATCAAATTTAAACCCACAGTTTTCGTCTTGGGCACAATTTTGTAAGTCTGTTTACACCAACAACCACCACCTCGCTGATGATGTGAGCCACGGATTGATGGCTGGACCCAGCCCGGCCACCCCTGTGAATAACTCCTGGCTCCGCCCCTGCTTGAAAGGACACATTAATTCATACATCCTTCTACATGTGACTGAATATCTTTGTCTTTTTGGAGAAAACAGTGATTTTTGATTTTGCCTTAACTGATACAGTAGGTCATTGCTTTATTAAATCTCTTTTTAAAGTGTCTTTTGTTAGTACTATGAGTTTTAGATGTGTACTGTAGTAAGCATGTATGCATGTCTTTGTTAAGCAAGACCTGCTTGCCATCTTCTTTCATTCTTGCCATGGCTATGAAATGATCTGTGTCTTCTGACTGAGAGACATAAGATCCTCCCGTGCCCCATCATATCGCAGAATCAGTCCGTTAAAGAATTATAAAAATGCCCTGTAATGAAATACATTCCTTATCTCAAGGGCAAAAGATCAATTTGATGGGGCCCAACATCCTTATCAGAAGGAGATTACATGGAAAACGCTGTTTTCTATTGGAGTCTTCCCTCAGACAAGCCACTATCTACCACCTAATTAAAAATCACAAGAAAGGGCGAGCTCAATATGGCTTACACATTGAATTAAAGCCCAGCATGGACTAAACAGTGCATAAATCTATATGATTAAGTTCTATATCTGCCAAATTAATGGTGAGTTACTGAATGACTCCATTCATCCATGTAATACATGGTATCTGTGTATGAAAGAAAATTAATTAATTATTCAACATGCTTTAGTGATTATGACACATCATTTCATTTACAAAGAATGTGTAAATGGAATGTGCATGGAGATTTTAGTCAGGCCAGCACATTTTAAACACCTCATTCATAACTATGAGATATTTGAGATATATTCTGGCGACAAGGTAAAGCTGTGTATTTAGACTTATTGGACAGTTCGATCCAGAGGGAATAGAGTAAGAGGCTCAGATCTCCTTTATGATAGCCAGCATGAATTGCAGCATGTTGACTCATCCTTATCAATATTGTAAAAAGGGATAATTTTCTATCCGTTCCGGAGTGGAACTTCAATAAATTGCCTCTTTGAAGGTCTCTGCGTTGTTCTGTCTTTTCTGAGCGCTGAAGTAAAGCAATTATTGTTAATTTACACTTTACAGATTGATTCTGTTATTCATTTTATCTGACTCCAATTTTATATTAATCTGACTCCAATTTTAAGTTGACCTTTAATTTATATTTAAGCTCTAATTAATTTCTGATCATTCTTTTAATTTAACATTTTTAGGTTATTGATTACTCTAAATCCTCTTCTATCCATTGTCCTTTCGATCTTTGGAGACTTACACCGGCCGTTATTAAATTACGTAAACCTACCGAAAATGGATAGCCAGTTCCGTTCTTAGTCAGCGGTTGTAGGGTTAATTAATATCGTCTGGTTTGGCTTGTCTCCTAACCAGACGATATTGCCGCTTAGTCACGTACATACAACTTACGAAGACGGGCGGTGAGCAGTGACTGAGAGTCTTTAAATGGCTTTCTCCTACCCAGTTGTCCTAGGTGGTTGTCCTACCTAGTTGTCCTGAGTGGTTTCTCTTATATTAAAGCTCCAGTATGGTCTACCCTGGTCTAATGAAATTCAAATCCTACCCGGTTGTCCTAGGTGGTTGTCCTACATGGTTGTGCTGAGTGGTTTAAATTCAAACTGAGAGTCTTTAAATGGCTTCCTCCTATATTAAAGCTCCAGTAATGATATAAATGATTTCAGAGGAATTCAGAATAAATCAAATAATAACAATTTATTTGTCAGGTAGGATATAAAACATTGTTGCAGAAATTCAAATCAAAGCCAATTTCACTTGATCAGAATAAACAAGCATTACTAAAAATAAAAGACAAGTCAAAGAAACATACCTGACAAAACTACATGCAGAGGTACAGCATGGGAGATCTGCTTACAGATTCCCCGAGCTTCATGCCAACTTTCCTTAAATACCTAGACAGAATAAACACTGTGTACCAAATGGTATTATCCTTTGAACAATGAGAATTTGGGGGTGAATGTGTTCTTGACTTCCTGGGATTTAACCTTGTTAACATACAGGAGATCATTTAAATTGTAGGTCAAGGAGGGGGATAGACCTCCAGAATTATGCAATATTTGGCAAAGACCTTATAACTTTGTTACCATTAGTTTTATCAACATGGGAGAGAGACCATTATACCAGTCGCACAGAGACCTCTTAAATGATATCAAACACATACAGTTGCATTCTTTGTTTTCATGGCATTTGTTATATTTTTACATATAAATCTTGTGTCTTTGTGTTGGTCCAGAGCTGTTGAAGGGGAGAAGGGGGAGAGAGAATAGAGGGCAGCAAGGTGATTTGCAATTTTCACACTGTGGTGATATTCAGGTGAAGATTTCAGCTTTGTAAAACAATGCAAAGGTGATTTGCAATTTATCACATGTGGTGATATTCAGGTGTAGATTTCAGGTTTTGTGAGAGAGTTCTATGACGTTGATTCTCGCAGAGTTCTTTGACTTTTACCGGAAATGGCGCCTTTTGGTTGTAGACATCTTGGTGCCAGCCTTACAATATGCATGACATCGTTTTTGGCCTTGTAAGTGTGCTGATTAAGGTGGGTTAAATCCTCTGTTGACATTGTCATAATTCTGTATTTAAAACAATAAAATATACACTATACAGTACAAAGTACCATAAAGACAAAGTACACTATAAAGTACAAAATACAATACCAAAAACAGTACATAAATTGCTGTATAGTGAAGACAGATTGTAAATATAAATTATAGCTCTGAAAATACAGCACATTTACATGGATGTAAGTATTTGATGAGTATTTGGTAAAAATTTTTTTTTTTTTTTTTGTAAATTAAACAATTAACGTGAAAGGTTGGCTCTTTGCAGTGTCATATAATACTACAAAAAGCCCCATGTAAATGGGTTTAATGAGCATTTGAGGCTCAAGCACTTTTTTGTGCCTCTTTTAATGGTCAGGCTCCCTTCCACCTGCTATTGAGATTCACCTGCAATTGTGCTGCTACTTTAATGTACAACAAAGTGCTTGTGCCCTTCTTAAACATTAAAAATGTAATTAATTCCAGCAGTCGCCAGCTCAGTTTTCAACATTCAGTGCTATGCCATGCTGATTAAACTTTGTAAATTACTGGATACTAAAATTAATCGCCATGGTAGAGAGTGTTATGATGAAAAAAATAATTGGCATGAGGCATACGAAAATGCAAAACCTGTCCAGTACCATACTTTACAGTCACTTTCAGTTAACCAGGAAAGAAAACAAATTATCCTAGACATAAATATAACGTTCACTTTGCAGGATAAATTGAGGAGACAAGAAACATGATCCATCATATAACTGAACAGTTAACTCACACACTGATTCCATCGGGAGCCCTGTGCAAATGTGTGCTTATCAGTGGTATGAATATAGGTGGTGCTGCAGTTGAAAAGTGAATTATGGAAACAAACAAATAATTTATGCTGTGTTTTAAATGTGCTGCAAGGCCTGATTTTGTAAAAGAAATATCATTATATCTTAATTCCCCGCATTCATCTGGTTGCTAATAAAATGTGTTTTCCACAGCACCTTGCTCTTGATTTTGAACATCTAAAGAAGCTAGAATGATTAACTGTTGGGTGGTGCTGAATTTTGAAGAAGGCACTTTCCATGAATAATGTACAAACTAATTTTAATGAGCAAAAACGTGATATTTAGCTGTGTCCCACTTTGTGCATCATCCTGTTACCACACAATTTCCCCACCCTTACAAAAATAGCAAGAAAGACAAGTATATCATCAGATTAAATCTTATTTATCAGTTTTAACACAAATTGTAGTGTCAACGCCATTCAGCAAGCTCTATTATTCCACCCTGTTATCCAATTTATTGTGAGAAAAAAAAAAGATCAAAGGTTTTTAAGTACTTTTGGAGGAAAAAAAATTATCAGCAAAGAAATCAACAAACAAACTTGTTGTAGCTTTTATTTTGTGGCAACGGGGTTGTAAAAATTGCAAACGTTATAGACAATGACTAGAAAATAAAACAGCTCGTGTAATATTAAGTCATGAGGATGACGACCGACATTTTCTGAAATTTAAGCACCTTTTTTTCACTAACCATTTAAAAAAAAAAATAAATAAATAAATAAATAAAAACATTTTTACTTTTGTTTTTTAAGAGTTGCAGGACCTATTTTGTACCCTATTCATGGGACGTGCCAGAAAAAAAAAAAATTCAGTTGGGAAACATAAGCTTTTCTGCAAGCATGACAAATCAACAAGAAGACAAGCCAAAAAACTTTCTTTTTTGCATGCACAAGAAGAAAGTCAAAGAAAAGCACACAGAACTCTTAATGTCCTGTAAAAATAGGTCAGGCATCAAAGCCGCATATAGGAAAAACTGAAAACAGTGATGCTCAGTTGCAACCTTGAAATGAATTTTTGTGATCAGCAAAACTACCATTTATACATTTTTGAAAGAGAACACAATGATCAAATAATACCTGTGTCCTCACTGAAAGTACATTATTTTGTGTAACTAAGCAGTGAGTAGTGCACACGCACACACTCACATAGCACATGGTGTTTCAGAAAAAAAACTGAGAGAGACCTTGCAGTATCTGCCGTGCCATATCATCAGTGGCGGTTCTGGCTTGTATGGTGCCCTTCAGCTTGTCATCAGCTTTTTTTATAAAGGTGTAGTTCACCCAAAAATTAAAATTGTCTCATTTACTCACCCTCATGCCATCCCAGGTGTGTATGACTTTTTTTCTGCAGAACACAAACAAAGATTTTTATTAGAATATCTCAACTCTGTTGGTCTTCACAATGCAAGTGAATGGTGACCAGAACTCAGAAGGTCCAAAAAGCACATAAAGGCAACGCCTAAAAGTAATCCATAAGACTCCAGTGGTTAAACCCATGTCTTCTAAAGCAATATGATAGGTCTGGGTGATAAGTAGATCAATATTTAAGTCCTTTTTGTTATAAATCTCCACCTTTGACCAGCTCCAACTAGTAGGTGGTTGAATGTGAAAGTGAAAGTCACTTCCACACTAGAATGTTGAAGTGAAAGTGAAAGTGAAGATTTACACTATAAAAGGATTTAAACATTGATCTGTTTCACACCCACACCTATCATATCTCTTCAGAAGACCTGGATTTAACCACTGGAGTTGTATGGATTATTTTTATGCTGACTTTATGTGCTTTTTGGACCTTCTGAGTTTTGGTCACTATTCACTTGCATTGTGAGGACCTACAGAGCTGAGATATTCTTCTAAAAATCATTGTTTATGTTCTGCAGAAGAAAAAAAGTCATACACATCTGGGATGGCATGAGGGTGAGTAAATGATAAGAGAATTTTATTTTTTGGTGAACTATCCCTTTCACTGATCATTCGTCCATCCTGTCATGGTCCTGTCACTCTGTCAGTCTGGGTTTTTGTCTGACAGGACTGTGGTATTATCGTCCCATGTCTGTCTTGTGTTTCGTTGTCTGTCTTTGTGTGATCGCATGGTTTCGGTTGTATTCCGTACCGTGCGCTCTTCGGTCTGTCTTGTTTCATGTCGGGAGCATGGTGTCTGGATCCTGACTTTCTGTCTGGTTCGGTTTCAGTCTGTGTCTGGATCCGGACATTCGTGCTCCATGTCTGTCTGTTATTGACGTGGGTGCATCTCGCTTATGTCATCTTGGCAGCATGCACTCATATCAATAGTTTGTCTCTTGAGAACACGGGTGCGCCTCGTGTCACGCTTGCGTTTCGTTGTGCACCCAGGTCGCGAGCTGTTTTCATGTTGTGCTGAGGTTCGGTCTTTTTGGTCGAAGGTGTCGGGTGTGTGTGTGTGTGGTCAAACTCTCGCACAGGTGTCCTGTCTTGTTTTTTCGCCTATTGCGTGCATTGCATGGTGTTTGCCTCGCAATGTACACGCAATGTTGCAACACATTCTCTCATCTTGGTTGTCAGTTAGCATGGGCGTATATTGCCTCATTGTCTTGGCGATGTATGATCATGCCATTCGGGTGTTTTGTTGTCTTGTGAGAGCACGTGGCTTTGTTTTGTTTCTTTATTGCCGAGTGTCTCTCTGTCTTACTTCATACCTCTCCTCCTTGTTTGCCCATTATTAGTTTATTAGTTACACCTGCCCTGTCTTGTTAACCTGTTGATTTCTCTCCATATTTTAGTCTCCTCTTGTTTGCTGTCCAGTGCCAGTTATCTTGTTTCCAGTCTGTTTGTTCCGCTCATGTCGGTCCTGTCAGTCGGTCTGTTTCCTCCTACCCTGGTTCCCATAGCCCAGTCTGGTCGGTCCTGTTCCCTGTTTCCCCTCCCTGGATTATTTACTTTGTGTTTTTCGGGATAGTTTATGTTTGTTTTTCCCCCTTGTGTGAGTTTTAGTTTGTTTTTGCTCTTTTTGTTGCATTTAATAAATCCCTGTTTTTGAACTCTGTGACTGGGTCCTGTCTCTCTGCTATCTGTGACACATCCATCTACTATCAACATTAAATGATATTTGTTAAAGAGGCCCTGTACTTTTTCTCAAGACTTTGCCATCAGTATTCTTGGGTTACTGCAGATAGAAAAATGATGCCCTATTTAGAACCCCAAGTGAAGAAGCCTCATTACAGAGATCAAATGTAATTCATTCCTCATTCCATATGTGGACTAAATTCAGATATTTCTATAGGAGGACTCTACAATACACAGCATTTTTAAGTATTGCTCCCAATGTAGTCAGAAACCCTTCGGCATTCAGAGTTTTCCAATGTTTTGTCAGTGCTTATGTATCACAGACAATGGCCGCTATAAACAAATGAAATAGTATTTACATTTGAAAGCCTTTCTTGTTCTTATAATTAGATTTGGTCTACATGTTTGTTTTTTTTTGTTCCCTATCTGTCACTCACTCGACATTGTGTCGATGTAGTGACACTAGGGGTCACTCTTGGGAGCCCCAAACACCTCTGCTTTTTTGAAAAAAGGCCAATGAGAATTGGCGAGTGGAATTTGCATGCAACTCCCCCGGACATACGGGTATAAAAGGAGCTGGTATGCAACCACTCATTCAGATTTTCTCTTCGGAGCCGAGCGGTTCTATTCATTGAAGCTGAATTCATCCGCAAATTTCATTCACCTCATCTGCTGGATTCTACGGTGCATTTCAGTGGCTCTCCCCCACTGCACCCGTGGAGTGCAGAGAACGCCCCTGGGCGCTTCGGCAGAAACAACTAAAAGAGTATATTCTAAAAAGAGTATATTTTCTTTCTAAAAGAGTGGCACACATGGAACGTCTTTTTAAAGATGGCTTTCCGTTTGTGTGTTATTCCTGGTTGTGGTCGTTATCTCTCCGCTTCTGACGGCCACGATCACTGTCTTACGTGTCTGGGCGCTGCCCACGCGGAGACATCGTTCGTGGATGGGTCTTGTCCTCATTGCGAGAATATGACCATGGCAACGTTGCGGTCGCGGCTTGCATTCGTAAGAAAGCAAGCCACCCCAGCGGCTCCCCGCCTCGGTCCTTCTACCTATGGGTATGAGGCCGTGCCGGTTAGCACTGGGGACGATTTGGGGAGCTCAATGGGACCACCTCTCGGGCAGGCGATGTCCACTCTGGTGGTCCAGGAGCGCCACCTTTGGCTCAACTTGGTTGAGATGCGAGAGGCTGACAAGGCACGGTTTCTTGATGCCCCCATCTCCCAGGTTGGCCTATTCGGTGACACCATCGAGGACTTTGCCCAGCAGTTCTCGGCGGTGAAGCAGCAGACGGAGGCCATACAGCACATCCTGCCCCGGCACAGCTCAAGACCCCGCACCCTGTCTGCTCGTCGCCAAGGGCGTCCTCGTGCAACTACAACACCGGCTCTACCGCAGGCCGCCCCCGTGGCCCGGCCCCGGCGTGGAGCCCAGCGCAGGAAGCAGGTGCCACCTGTCTCACGGTCGTTCACCAAGAACCTGAGGAAGGCTTCGAAGTGCCCCTGAGATGGGCGACCTAGGGGCAAGGAGACCCACTTCACTGGAGCTGGTGAGCAGACCACTCCATCCCCCAGTGGAGGGCCGGGAGGAGAATCTTTTGTTTCATTTTCATTTAATTTCGCCGCATGTCCAAGAGGCTGCGGTACCCAAAAATTCAACAAAAGAGCAGTTTTCTTGTTCCCTGGGTCACATGTCCGGTGCGCACGGCCGTTGTCACGACCACCGTCCACCGTTCCATCTTTGCAGGTATGGTGCTCCAGCGGCAGTCCCCCCACCCCTGTGCACCCAGCTGTGGCACAAACACGCCCACACGGGATTGGGTCCAGTGGACTACGGGGACGAGACTCCTCCTCCCCCCTCCTTGGCCAATCTTATGGTGGGCGACAGGAGCCAGGTAAGTTCTTCGATGTCTCTGGACTCAGCATGGCCACGGGGCTCGAATCACCTTGACGTGGCACCTCGAGCTCCGCCCCACCACGAGGCCCCACCCGCTGGTATGTCCGATGTGATCATTCCCTTGGTCCCCCTCGCCCGGAGTTTGAGCACTTGGCTCGTGCTTTCCAACCCATCGCGATGGCTGACCCGGACCATCCGACTCGGCTATGTGATTCAGTTCACCAGGCACCCGCCCAGGTTCTGCGGCATCCGCAGATCGCTATCCTTCTGCGCAAGGGCGTGATAGAACCTGTCCCTCCAGCTGAGATGAAGAAAGGTTCTACAGCCCTTACTTCATCGTACCAAAGAAAGGCGCTGGGTTGCGACCAATCTTGGACCTGCGAGTACTGAACCGGGCTTTGCACAAACTCCCTTTCAAGATGCTGACGCAAAAACGTATTCTAACGAGCGTCCGTCATCAAGATTGGTTCGCAGCAGTAGACCTGAAGGATGCATACTTCCACGTCTCGATTTTACCTCGACACAGACCCTTCATGCGGTTTGCCTTCGAAGGCCAGTCATACCAGTACAAGGTCCTCCAGCCTGTCCTTGTCCCCTCGCGTCTTCATGAAGGTCGCAGAGGTAGCCCTTGCCCCGCTAAGGGAAGTGGGCATCTGCATCCTCAACTATCTCGACAACTGGCTAATCCTAGCTCACTCTCGAGAGTTGCTGTGCGCACACAGGGACCTCGTGCTCCGGCACTTCAGCTGACTGGGGCTTCGGGTCAACTGGGAAAAGAGCAAACTCTCCCCGGTTCAGAGCATCTCTTTTCTCAGTTTGGAGTTGGACTCAGTCTCGATGACAGCGCGCCTCACAAACGAGCACGCACAGTCGGTGCTGAACTGTCTGAAGGCATTCAGATGGAGAACAGCGGTTCCACTGAAACTTTTTCAGAGGCTCCTGGGGCATATGGCATCCTCAGCGGCGGCCACACCGCTCGGGTTGATGCATATGAGACCACTTCAGCACTGGTTTCAGACTCGAGTCCCGAGATGGGCATGGCACCGTGGGACACATCGCGTGGCCATCACACCGATCTGTCGCCACCTCTTCAGTCCTTGGACCGACCTTGCATTTCTACAGGCTGGGGTTCCCCTAGAGCAGGTCTCCAGGTGCATCGTGGTTACAACAGATGCCTCCAAGACAGGCTGGGGCACCGTATGCAACGGGCACACAGCCGCCGGCTCCTGGACTGGCCTGCGTCTGCATTGGCACATCAACTGCCTAGAGTTGTTGGCAGTTCTGCTCGCCCTGCGGAGGTTTCGGATGTTGATCCAGGGTAAGCACGTGTTGGTCCAGATGGACAACACAGCGACAGTAGCGTACATCAACCGCCAAGGCGGTCTACGATCCCATTGCATGTCACAACTCGCCTGCCGTCTCCTCCTCTGGAGTCAGCAGCGCCTCAAGTCACTACGAGCCTCTCACATCCTGGGCGACCTCAACACCGCAGTGGTCATGTCAGGTTACCCTCAGGGGAGAGTGGAGACTCCACTCACAGGTGGTCCAGCTGATTTGGAGTCGATTTGGTGGTGAACCTGCAAGCGCTGCCCCAGGAGGAGGCGGACCCAGCCTTGGCGTTGCTGTGTCCGGTGCGAGCTTTATGCATCTATTTGAATTGCACGCAGAGCCTTAGAAGCTCCGAGCAGCTCTTTGTTTGCTTTGGTGGACAGCAGAAAGAAGCGCTGTCTCCAAACAGAGGATCGCCCACTGGGTCATTGACGCCATCGCGATGACATATCAGGCTCAGGACGTGCCACCCCCTGCGGGGTTACGAGCCCACTCCACCAGGAGTGTGGCGGCCTCCTGGGCCCTGGCCAGTGGCGCCTCTTTGGCAGACATCTGCAGAGCAGTGGGCTGGGCAACACCCAACACCTTTGCGAGGTTCTACAATCTCCGGGTTGAGCCGGTCTAATCCCATGTATTGGCAGGCATGAGCAGGTAAGTTCTGGGACAAACTGGCCGGGTGTACCGCTTGCGCATAGCGCCTTTCCCCTCCCTTGAGGTGAAAACATGTGCTCTTGACTCCCAGTCGTGTTCACAGACTGTGATCCCTGGATGACTTTCCTCCTTAGACCTCTGGCAGTAAAGTTTGCGGAGAAACTCGCTGACTGGCCCAGAACATGCGCTAATGAGCCCCTGTACTGAGGTAGGACGGCCTGGTGCACTGGCTACGAGGCACACAGCAGTCTGCCTGTCACACACCGCCAGTTCACGTAATACAGTTCAGCTAGTTGTGGCGTTTTGTATAGGGACCCCTAGTGTCACTACATCTACACAACGTCGAGTGAGTGACAGATAGGGAACGTCCTGGTTACTTTCGTAACCTCTGTTCCCTGATGGAGGGAACGAGACATTGTGTCCCTCTTGCCACAACGCTGAACTACCCGCTGAAATGGCCGGGACCTGGTCTCGGCTCCTCAGCACAAAACCTGAATGAGTGGTTGCATACCAGCTCCTTTTATACCCGTATGTCCGGGGAGTGGCCGGCTGGCATGCAAATTCCACTCGCCAATTCTCATTGGCCTTTTTTAAAAAAAGCAGAGGTGTTTGGGGCTCCCAAAAGTGACCCCTAGTGTCACTACATCAACACAACATCTCGTTCCCTCCATCAGGGAACGGAGGTTACGAAAGTAACCAGGACATTTTTTATTATTCTCTAAGTGAGCAGTGGTTTGTCCTGACCTTAGAGTCCCTATTCTCACAACAGAAGAAGACAATTAGTGTTGGGACACAAAAAGACAAAAAATATAGTCACTGATTGGTGCAGTTGCAGTAGTTTTTGTTGGGAGTCTTAAACAATGTAACACTCCTGTGCTGAATGTATCTGGTTTAATACCTTTAAACTAATAATGAGACATACAAATGTTACTGTTCTGTCCCCCCAAAAAATAAAAAATAAATGATATGGTAAGATTTAACAGTTTTAATTGATCAAATCTGTTAGGACTGGTTATTCAATATATTTTAAGATGTGAGTGGAATATACTGTACAGTATATACACTGTAAATTTTTCAGATGAGTTTGTTTGACCTGACTTTTTTGGGGTCGAAACGTTGTCAATAAATCGGAACGGTCAGCAGTGTGCCAGCATGGATGGCATGGATAACAATAGTTAAACTAATTTGATGTGAACTATTTTTGAGTGGGCATGTATAATCTTCTGGGATTTTTTAGTTGCTAAACTGTCATCATTATTTACTTCTATGTTTTTCTTAATGATCTCATGAAATTGCTTGGTGAAAAGTTTTCTTTGCTGTGATGTATGTATTTCCTACTAAAACAGGAAGTTGGGACAGGACATACAGGCCTTTTTTTTTGCTTCACAAACTTCAGCTTTGTCTCTCTATCACATTTTTGCTAACACAGCCCATTTTTCCACAAGAGTAACACATTCCAATTTTCACACAACTTTATCGCCACCAGATTTTCCCCTTGAGTTCAGAAGCCAATCTGTCACACTGATGTGCGAAGATCTTCTGCTGTGGAGACTTTCAGATCGTTAAAGGCTGGAACACATGCCCTTAAGGCTTTGTGTGACCTTCATCTAAAATGATTGTTTCAGCAGTATTACAAAAGATGGCCAGTCAGATGAGTCACCATCGAAGAGGAGAGCTCACTTATGGGGATGGGCCAAGTGCACCAACCTTTAACAGGTGGTGCTCGCTAACGTTAGTTACGGGGAAATAAAATATGAAACCCTTGCCAATGAATTCTATTCAGCCTCACATGAGGAAGTGTGGCGAGGCGGGGAGGAGCTGTGGGTGAAGTCTCTTGGCTGGAGGTAATATATTCCCAGAAAAGCAATATCAGCATGGTGGCAAACACACTACAACAAGTGAAATGATTAATGAGCTTTGAAAGACTGCTGCAGATATTTAACGAGGGGTAATATTTTTGTTGAGGGTGCTTTGGCATGAATTTACTTAATAGTAAAAAATAAAAAGTGATTGCATTTTCAAATTCACACCAGAATGCACTTAAAGTTCTGTTGATTCATGTGACTAGTGACTTCAAATCCAAATACAAAAAATTGTAGAAAATCATAAAAAATAATTAGAAAACAGGCAGTTCCTGTTCTGGGTGCTGATTGGTCAATACAGCATTCCAGCCTTGCACAAATACACGTTATAGTAACAGATATGATGCGAAACACCTGTTTATTTACAGTAGCTACTATTTATATAACTGTGCATCACCCATAGAATAACATTCTGTTATAATTTACATATCAGTGAACAAATTTGATTAATAAAATAGCATTTAAATGAAAATGTATTTACTTAATATTTTTATTATAAAAGTGTTTTGAGCACTCTACGCTGCACTGAAACTAACTTTGAAAAGAAACACGTCAATAAGGAGGAGAAGGATGAAGAAGATGACGATAGTGCAGCGTATCAGAAAAAACCCCATCAGGTTTGTTTATATTTATATATATACTGTATATGTTTGTGTTTCTGCCATCTGTATCACAGTCATTCTTCTTATTTCATCAAGGCTTTTTTATATTGTTTTTTGAATAACCTCAAATTCTCTGACTGAACTAAAAAAAAAGAAGCATCCAGTCAAATTAACAAGTTGGCAAGTTGTAAATGTGTATGTAAATGTAAGTTAAAGGCAGTAAATGTCATAATCATGTAAATAGCATGTTTTAAACCATGTATTTTTTTTCAAAGGCAATAAATGGCCAGTAAGATTGAAGAGGATTTGTTTTTGTACTGGTAAGTATTACGGCCTGGTGCCTGCAGCCGAATCACAGCAGTGCTGATTTAGGGCCATATAGCACGATTGCGAGTGTGATATTGCTTATATACAACAGTTCAAAGAACAAGTAAATTTTAAAAAATTAGGAAAAACTGAGTACGGTCATAAAAAACACATTTGTGCAGGGAACTACTTTCTTACGTGACGGATCAGAATCTGCCGTTGCTGGTTCAGACCAAATGATGCGTCTAAGCCTTCGTTAGTAGTTCAAAATATGTCACTTCAGAAATAGTATCACAGCTTGTGCTGTTTCTAACAAGTTATTGGATAAACAAGGATGTGTGTGTGTGTGTGTGTGTGTGTGAGAGAGAGAGAGAGAGAGAGAGACAGAGAGATGGAGCGTGTGCCATCACCTGTTGCCACACCCAAGCAGATATGCTGTCATCTTTCTGAAGATCAGCTTTCTCAGTGGAAAAATAGCCATCCAAGCGGGGGTATTTCTCCCTATTTCGCGGTAGCCGGTGCACAAGAGTCATTCACTATAGAAACCACAATCTTCTCCACCATTTTGAACAGTACTTTCTCTCCAATGTGGAAACTCCAGTAAGAGGTAAGCTCCTTGAGTTCTGTAATTAATCAGTCTGTTGTGTCTCTCAGCTGTGATGAGCCGTAATGGTGAAGTTGTTCGTTTAAAGCCATTTAAAGCTATTTCCTAGCTTTAGTAGTGTAGTAGTAATACAAGTGAACACGGAGTGCTGTTGTATGTAAACACTGGCTGATGCGGATTCATCTCACATCACTTAACTGGCTCATATTACCCACAACAATGTTCTTTTGCCACCACCTGATGGCTAACATATGTAATGTAAAAAATAAAAAAAAAATAAATAAATAAAAAAAAGAGACACATATAGTAGCTCTTAACACATATGCATTGCTCTTACACTTTAGTTTAGAACAGCAGGAACACAAGCGGAGTGATACAAACAGTGAAACGTCTGAGTGCTGATGGTGTGAGACCATCAGTGCTCATGGAACGTCTCTCGTCCAAACAGATTTGAGGACCGGAACTAACTGTTGTGTGTATATATATATATATATAAAACCTCAGATTTAACTTATTTAAAAGCTTTTTTCAGTAGTTCCAGTATATTCTTATCAAAAATAATGACAATCAAATTAGTATGTATCAGTACATGACTGATCCTCTACAATAGCTCTGATCTGCTTACAAGTGTGACAGATTCGCCTAAAACACTATCAGTATCACATTTAGTCACTTTATTCTGTTGCTTTTCACTCTACATGTAGAGACATAAATTACTGCTACTATTTCTGTTAACATGCTTCAAAATGATAAACACAACAGGCTCATGTCATGGCTGATGTTGTGTGTTCGTTTACAAAAGTCAAGAAGTCATCGCTGAAGACCCTGAAGAAATGGCAGATGTTAATCTTCGGATTTTCTCCAGACCCTGAAGAAATAAGATTGAACTTCATCCTCAGTCTACTTTTACTGAACTAGTAAGTTGTGGACTTGTATGTAAATGTAACTTAAAGGTAGTAAATGACCGCATGATTTTACCATTTTAATGCCATTTTGTTTACCATGTTTTTGTTTCAGGAAGTATAATATGGAATAATGGGAGGAATCTCAACAGAGGCAGCTGTGAAGCGGATCATGGGGAGGATTTTGCAGCTCCTTGGCTAAAGATGAACTGGTCTGAAGGATTTTTGCACTCCGTAAGTTAATGCATTATACATTTACATGTTTGTTTAGTATATGAGACAGCAGTTAGTGTAACGCTAGTTTACTTACATTTTACGTTTACATCCAAAGCGACTTACAAATGAGGAATACAGCAACAGCAATTCATCCTAAGGCAATAACATGAGCTGCAATACAAAGTTTCAAATTGCTCAGAGAAGTACAAGTAGGGAAGAAGGTGAAAGACAGTAGTGAAAGAATGGACTATGAATGGATGGAATAATGTTTACTTGGATATAGGTTGAAAGTGTATTTTTGCTGCTAACACAAGCCTTGTTTTACTGTTTCAGTAACACTGTACAATAAGGTTCCATTTGTTAACATTAGTTAACAACATTAACAATTAATAATATATTTTTTACAGCATTTATTCATCTTTATTAATGTTAGTTAATACAAATTCAATTGTTTATAGTTAGTTCATGTTATTTCATAGTAAATTAATGCTCACAAATGTATTAGTATATGTTTTATTTTACAGTAACTAAGATGAATAAATGCTGTAAAAGTATTGTTCATTGATAGTTCATGTTAACTAATGTTGTTAACTAATGTTAACAAATGGAACCTTATTGTAAAGTGTTACCACTGTTAAACTGTTGTTGTTCTGAACCATGATGATCATGGGGAAAAGTGTATATATTAGTTTTACTTGATGTTACACACATTTCAATATTACTTATGCTTAGTACAGCCACTTACTGTTAAATCATTGTACTTTGAATTGTGAATAGTCAATCAAACAACATTGAGGTGTTGGCAACACATGGAAAATGGGCATGCCTTTAAATATATTTGATTTCATTAAGTCTGCATTCAGTTAGGCCATGTTGCTTTTATTAATAATTTCTTGTACTTTATTATTTACTGTTTACAGGTACAGTAAAGAGAAACTCCCAAACCAAGAATTCATGGGATGAAGATGTGGAAAGTCATGTTGCATAATGACCATGAAAAGCTCCCGATAGAGGTGGTGGAAAAAGAAAATGAGCCAAAGCACAGTAATTTACATTAAAAAAGTATTCCTCATCAGTTTAATTCAAACAACCAAACTGTATTTTTTTTTTAGACCTACTAAATTTTTTAAGTTCATACTCCTCATTAAAGTTTAATTAGATACTTATATTCTGTCATAATATGTACTTTATAAGATTACTCAATTCAGTTAATTGATTTAATTATTACTCAAATTAGAGATTATTAAATTAAAACAATGTGAGTTGAAAAATTGTCCCTCATGCAAATGTATATGGGCATAATTGATGTTTGTAACATTTTTTTATTTTTCATGCACATGTAAAAACCCTTATATGTTTGTAAAATGTTGTCAATAAATGTTCTTCATGCATTCAAGTGAGTTCTTGTACATTTATTATAATGAGACGGTTATATAGATTTGTAAAAAATGATTATTTATGTATTATAAACTATAATTAAAATGCAAGAGAACTTTTAGGCTGAATATCAATTTTAAAATGTAAAACTGATTAACCATACTTAATTACATATCTCGGGCCAGCTCTGGTGCGCTGTCACTTATAGCTTCGGGCCGATTCCATCTTAACTCTGGCAGCGTCAGCGTGTCATCGGCTGCCACATCTGGGCCGATTTACTCGGGCCGGAATCGGGGAGAGAGTAAACAGGCATCTGGCCTGAGTACAGGAGACAGAGGCGGGCCAAAGGGATAGGCTCCAGCAGGTGAGATTCTAAACGGAACTAGCCCGAGTGTATTTTGCTACCTGGGTAGTATGGCATGGAATGGTATAGTATAGCAAAGCATAGCACAGTATAGTACTGTGTAGTATAGGATGGCATATAGAATAGCATAGTATAGCAGAGCAGAGCAAAGTACAGTAAAGGTATGGTGTGGTATGGTATGGTATGGTATGGCAGGACGTGGTATGGCATGGCATAGCATAGTGTAGCATAGTATAGTATAGTACA
The DNA here is from genome assembly GCF_019703515.2 of Myxocyprinus asiaticus. Classification (NCBI taxonomy): domain Eukaryota; kingdom Metazoa; phylum Chordata; class Actinopteri; order Cypriniformes; family Catostomidae; genus Myxocyprinus; species Myxocyprinus asiaticus. The sequence continues at coordinate 12,729,470 of NC_059368.1, forward strand.
GTAGAGTGAAGTGCAAGATACTCTCTTCATCCCACAAGTTCTTTTCACCTCACTCTTTAAATAGCCCTACTTTGTTATACAGTGTGTGAGATTTTAATTTAATGGTATTCCTGTAGATAACAAAGAGCAGCAATGACACAAAGGATGCCCATACTGTCTTTCACTATTAGAGCCAGTTACCGCCTCTCCTCCTCAATGAAGTCTTACTCAGGGAAATTAACATCAGATTTTAACAGAAGGTGGTGCTTCCTGTTTTCCTGAGTGGGAGCCAAAGCGATTCATGACTCAAGGTTGCACGGACTATGCTGGGCACGAGGCGCATTCTGCAGCAGGACCATATGAGGGCCATTCATAATACTGACAACAATAGCAAAGCACACTGTCACCTCAGAGAGAAGCCCTGTTTCTTTCAGCAATCATTCAAAATTTGATTCATTTATCAGAGCACACAACTTGAACCACAGGACCAGGAAGGGACTTCACATTCTATGATGTCAGCTGCAGCATGATACTGATCTGATAAGAGATACTCTATCTGAATGCAGGTGGTCTGTTCATCAAATCTGTGTTTTCACAGGATATGAGGGAAACCTTTAGCAAAGGACATGAATTTGATTCTTTTAGCAACTAATATTGTAGATGTAAACATGATGGCAGACACAGTTGTGACTTGTTTATCACTGAGTAACATATGAAAGCTTTGTTGAGTGTGAAAAAAATGAAATGGCAGCTGTTCTCCCAGCCTGGTCTGGTTTGCTGGTTTTAAGGGGGGTTGGGGTACTTGTAAGTTGGTCAGGCTGGGAGATTAACTAAGACCAGAAATCAGTTTATGCTGGTGTGGCGAGCATGGCATGGCCAAGCGATAAGGATGGGCGGCTGGGGGAGAATAATCGCAATCAGAATCAGATAAAGAGGAGCCAGAGTCGTAGTTTGATACCGAGAGGGAGACGCACGAAACCGTCTGTGTGTGTGTGTGTGTGTGTCTATGTTGAGGGGGTGCTGAAAAGCACACCGTTATGTGTGTTAATAAATGTCTTACGTTTGGATGTTTACCCAGCTCCCGATTCCTCTTCATAAGAAAGGAAGAGGTCTGTCACAGCTGGGTTAGGATGCCTTTTTCAGCAGGGTAAGCATTTTATCCAAAAGCACCTTACAGTGCATCCAAGGTGTTCATTTTATCAAAATGTGTGTTCCCTGGGAATCATACCCTTGACTTTGGCATTACTAGCACCATGCTCTACTAATTGAGAAAGGCCCTCGGGGCTTCTTTAAAACTACACTGAGCCAGTCAGCTATTTATAATGCATGGGATTACTTATTCTCATGAAATGGATGTATTGACAGTAGCCAGAAACATGAGGGCTCCTCTTTCTAATGCAAGGAAGAAGCAGTCTAAATTAAGCCGGCTCTTTTATTTTCTTTTGGACGCTAGACTGAGCCCTGTGTCAACTTATATACATTAGTGGCTGCTCTGGTCAATGGTCAGAGCTTTGCAGAGAGAATGTTTGTGAATGAAAAAAAATCAGTGAGCCAAAAACAGAGGAACAGTAATGAGCTTATTTTATCAGCTCTGTTTTGCTGGTCATAACCCTTGGAAGAAACACAGGTGTCAAATGGAAATGAGTCTGTGCGCCTCAATAAGAATCACAATTTCATGTTAAACTTGTAGTAATAGAAGATGAGTTCAAAAGGCTGAATTAAGCTAAATATGTCACAGAGTAAACAAAAAGATTAGCCTAAAAGTGGTGACCGATCTACCTGCTGAATGAAAATGTTAAAATTAAGCCCATGGTGCAAGATAAATGATCTAAGGATCAAAACAATAGGGTGATGTATTGTTCAGATCTCTGTTTAGGTTTGAAAGAATGGGCCTAAATCTATGACATTAACTCATGAGGCATGTTATTCACAATCTGTTACCTGTTTCAACCGCACTTCTGACTTAACGTGGCAGTATCACACTATTCATTGCGTTTATAATGTGCCATCTAGCATTATCCAAAACATGTGAGCTACATATAAAATATAGGGCTTATTTTTGACAAATAATTGCATCTTGTATCTGACTTCACTGGCAATCCAGACTGTAATTCATCAAACATGCGAGATGATGCGACACAAAGTGTGTCTTCAATATGGTAATTTTTCACACCATTTCTTATTTCAGCTGTTTCTGGCCATATGGCAAAGAGGAGTACTTCAGAAATCTTTTGTTGCCATATTTTTAGTGCTTGCCTGTGAATTAAATTAAAATCCAGTGTCAGTTTTTCACTTGTGTATTTTTTGTGGCAAATTCAGAACGGATTCTCTGCAGCTGTGCATTGAGATTGTGTGTGTGTGTGTGTGTGTGTGTGTGTATACTACTCTTTCTGGAACCCACCACATGGCAACAGCGGCTGGCAGGAAGTGCACATTAAGCTTTGACTGCAGGCCCACATTCACTGAGACTGCAAAAATTCCTCACAACACCCTGTCCCACTTTCTTCCAGTTTCTTCTCCAACTCTAGCTCTCTCTCTTATCATCTCCGTAGCCTTTACATTCTCCTTATTCTGTATTAGCAGAGCCTAAATTCATGTTCTTCAGTGCTAAAATGGAATAGAAGTGTAAAGAAGAACTTACATATCCCATAAACGTAAATGCAACTGTTACTCATACACTACATGGCCAAAAGTATGTGGACACCCCCTTCTGAAAAGCAGGTTTATCTAGGGCCAGTGAAGGCAAATCTAAATGCTGTGCATTCAATGCCATTCTAGAGAATTTAGTTCTTCCAACTTTTTGTCATCAGTTTGGGGAATGCCCTTTTCCATTCCAGTATGATTTTGCCTATTGGCACAAAGCAAGGTCCATAATCAAGCAGTGATTCACTGAGTCTAGTGGATAAGAACTTGAATGGCCTGCACAAAGCCTCATGTTCCAATACCTAGTAGAAAATCTTCCCAGATGGATGGAAGCTCTTAGGGAGGACCAATTATTAGAGGAATATTCTGGGTTCAATACAAGTTAAGCTCAATCAAAAGTATTTTTGGCATGGTGTTGGTTAGCAACAAAAAAATATTTCGACTTGTCTCTCCTTATCTTTTTTTTAAAAAAAAAAGCAAAAATCTGGGTTGCAGTAAGGCAATTACAATGGAAGTAAATGGGGCCAATCAGTAAGCGTTAATATACTCACTGTTTCAAAAGTATAGCCACATAATGTAAACATTGTACATGGTTTTAGTATGAAAAAAAATTACTTACTATACTTTTCTATGTAAAGTTAGATCCAATTTTACAACTTTATTACCATGACGACATGACGCTGTGAAACGACGATTTAAATGACTTTACAGCTTAAATAATACATGTTTAAATGTAAGTGCTTTTACAAAACTATAAGCATTGATGTCTGCCTTTAAACTATTGCTTAACTGAAAGAAAAGGAGGGGCTAAAAATGCTGTCAACTGAGTTTAACTGGTCTTGACCTGGACATTTAATGACCATGATTTTGTAATTAAATGCTCTACAAAAAAGAACATATGGGTGTCCACATACTTTTGGCCATATAGTGTACAGTGCTACTGTAAGCACTAATTTCTGAGTGCAAAGATATGATAACTGCAGTGCTTAGATACTATCTCAAGTGTTAGAAAAGGAAATTGTGCTGATAGTGAATTAATGACTCTCAATTTAGGTTAAATAGTTTTACTAAGAAAAGGAGAGAGCTCATTTGGTAATGGTCTGGGGAATAAACTAGGACAAGTCATATTAATCAGTCACGGTACTCTCATTATGGGGCAGCATGCTGTTTTCTGCCATGTCACCTTTACATAGGGATTGAGCAGGGAGGTAGGTGTGGTCTGCACCATTCATATTTCTAAAAGTGTTCCATCAATGAGTGTACCATCACGTAGTAATCCACTCAAAATGCAGCATTTATAATATATACATTTCATATTCTTGTAAAAATGAACATTTTCAGCAAATCTGTTATGTTACAGTTATGCTCAAAGGGACAGTCCTTGCTATTCTTAAGGCATCAAAAAAGCTACAAGAGAGTCATTTTGTTGTGTGTTGATGTCAGAGTCCATTCAATGGTTGTAAACACACCATCATCCTTACATAAGTAATGAAGAAGGCTGTAACCGAACAGGATTATAGGTCATCACTGCAGTTTCACATGATCAGCGGTGCAGAAATTTTTTTATGAGGGGCTTCTGAAGTAATGCACAAAGTATGCTACCTAATAGCAATGTGTAGAGAGTAAGTATTATGGCCTTGTGTTAGGTTATTTAAACTATATTGGTAGCCTTGTAGCTCTATGGATTCCTTGAACTCATAAGTTATCAATTAAATTTAAACAATGGGATTGATTCTGCTCTGAATTCACTGTGAATTTATTTTCCAATATTTTCAAGGTCAAATATTTTGGTTAAATACATTTTTGGCCTCATGCATCCTTTTGACAAAGAAACTAAAAACTTTATCACATTGTGCTATTTATTTAAAGGGTATGAATTCATATAAATGAGTTATGGGCTGCTCCAGGTTTGTTACAGGTTGTATTTCACGCTTGACTCTGGAAATTATATTCTAAATTAATATTTAGAATAAATATTTTATAATCTTCAGGCTGATATTGTGTTCCATTTTATGCAGTGCAGAAGCTCAGAGTTGAAGGCTACATTATGAGAGAATGTTTTTTTTTTTTTTTTTTAATTATAGCAGATTTAGATTATATTAGGAAGCTTTTTAAGAGCTGTCTTTCTCTTTGAATCATTATAAAATAAAGAACAGGACAGAATTTAATCGTAACAATTGCAGGCATGTGCGGGTCTAATGGGTGGCAGGCTGGGGGCATTACCATTACCCCCCCCCCCCCCCCCATCAGTATTGTGTAAATCATTATTCCTGAATGGCCATGAAAGTAAACTTTCCTTGTTGTAGCCTAATTATAGATTTTTTTGTTCTACTTAAAATTAACATATTTTGGGACATGTTAGGACGTAAGGTCACTGAGAAGATTAGGCAAACATGCAAGGTGATCAGCGGGGGACAGGTGCAGCACTGTGTTACAACTGTACCCGTGCCATAAGAAACCTGGTTTCCAATTATCCTTCTAGAGTTTTGTTAGCTCTTATTCAGTCAAAAAGCTTAAATAAGTAAGCAAGGCAAATACTGCTCATGAGTTGGTAGAAATTGGTAGAAAGCCAGACAGACAGATATACTGTATATTATATACATCGATGTCCGTCAAGCGCATGTTTACATAGAAAAACTATTGAAAAACTGTGCACGGACGGACACAAAAAACGCCTTCGGTGTGAACGGCCCCTAAGGGTTCAGAAGCGCACAGTCGCGCGTGTTCTTAAAATGAGCCCCCACCCACCCAGCATTTCCTCGTCGTGCCTCCTTCCATCCACACAGCAGCACATGGTTACAATGAAGCCCATAAATCAGGCGCCTCCGATCGAATAGTCAGAATTAAGCACACATGCACATTAGACCGGGGCCGGCTGCTGTTGCAGCAGAAGAAGACGCGAGCGAAACAGTCACCGATCAGTGCTTTAAAATGGGGGAGGGATGGACGGCTCGAGATGAAACCGAAAAGGCTGTATAGTGATCAATATCTGACTGTCTTGTTGCAAATCGCTGCAGTGCTTCACACAGGTGGTAGACTCGACTGTTCTCATACGGATTGACTTAACGGGAGCCACATGCACATGTGCTTCGTGGGAAGAAACGGGGCATCATCTGCTGCAAGCTGGATCTGGAGGAGGATGCTGCGGCAAGTGATACACAGAGGGCTGAAAGGTTCTTTCTACTGGCTGGGTTTGTTCGTGAGCAGGCATCCGGTTTTCTTCCTCACCGTCCCCGCGGTCCTCACCATCATTTTTGGATCCACGGTGGTGAACAGGTTTAAGCCCGAAACGGACCTGGAGATCCTGGTCGCGCCGACGCACAGCCTCGCGAAGATCGAGCGGAGTCTCGCCAATAGCCTCTTCCCCATCGACCAGTCCAAACACAAGCTGTACTCGGACCTGCACACCCCCGGCAGATATGGCAGACTCGTTCTGCTGGCTAAATCCGGGGGAAACATCCTGGAACTGGCCGAGCAGGTGCTGCAGGTGCACAAGAAGGTCCTGGACATGCGTGTCAATTATAAAGGCTTCAATTACACTTTCGCGCATCTCTGTGTCCTGAGCCACCGGGACAAGAGATGCCTTCTGGATGATATCATCACAATATTTGAAGATATTCGGTTAGCTATTCTCTCTAACAGCACTTTTTCCAAGGTCCCTGTCAGCTATCCGAATACAACATTAAAGGTAAGAGGCATTTATGCATATTTATTACCTTTATTTATACAGTGGCTGCTGCTGTTGGAGTACAGCGGCTATTTCCAATCTAGTGAGCTGCCTAACAAGACAGCATTTTGGATCGAGCTTTTGAGACAAACTGGGTGGTGGAACTTTAGAGTGAACGTTGCAACTACAATAGGATCTAAGCATATTGCGACAGTTCCCCGTCAATAGTTGTGACGTTCTCGTCGCGGCATACATCGCCCGTCCATACCGGGTAAGCCCTCATAATTATGAATAGACACCAGCGCTGCTGTATTCTTAGCCGGTCTGTGCAGGTTTTGAATCAGCTGCATATCAATCACTGCACTCTAAGGATACAGGAGATGCAATGTAAACCTTTTCAATAGAAGACACCTACAGAATCTGTGAGACTGCCACAATCTCTTATAAATGACTCAGATGTATTTTTATTCTTTTATTTATTAAAGGACACTGTACCTTGTGTGTGGTTCATTGCATAATTGTCGAACTTCAAGTTTCTGCCACACAAAAAGCACTGATATTCTCTGCATAGCCTGTATCTTGTTGTATGAGACCTATAACACAGTCTTTATGAAAATGCTGCAATTCTCAGACAGAAAAGACTAAATATAACACAGCTGTAAACCAAGCCTATGTCTGTCAATAAGTAGGAAGATGTGTGTGAATGAGGCACTTTTTGTGGCCTCTGAAAAATGAAGCCAGAGCTCATTCATATTGTGCCAGTCCCTTTTCAGAACATCTTGAGGCTGTATTGTTGCATTACAGCCAGTCCAGCTCGTTAGATGCCCCTGCAATACTGAACCTATTGGGACACTTCCATTTATGGGGGTGGGAAAAACACCCAATCTGTATTCTCTGGATTTTATTCATTCTGCCATTGTTTTGGTGCAAAACCAATGTCATTTGACTGTGGAGCTTGTCCTAACACATTTACCAAGCTTCATGATATCAGCTTGTGTTTGCTACTTTTGTGTTTTGCTTGTCTGACATTTAGCTTAATGACACTAAGTACTGAAGTGCCAATACTTCAATACTTGCTGCATTCTTATCTGGCATGCTTAAATTTAGCCTACCTGGCTAAGAAGCCTTTTTTGTTGTTGTTATGAATGACCATTTTAATGCACTGTTGATGTGTGTTAAATACATTCAAATACTAGAACAAATCCAAAATAAACAAAGCTGCTCATTTACTCATTTGCTCATTTGCTCATTTGCTCATTTGCTGACTCTCCAAGTCACACATTATAATAATTTGGTATTAATATTAAAATGTGGTCAGGAATCCACAACAGGATCATTGTATTAGTCTCCAACTAACAAGTCTCTGAATGGTGCATTTTACAAATGTATAGGGTAGAAATATACAGTAGGCCTGTATTGAAGCCTGTACATTTGAGTAGCCTATTAAATGAACAAAGACTTGATTTTATAAGATTGTTGATTTTATAGCTAAAATAGGACAGAAGTTTGAGCTATTTGTTTTACATTTTTGAGTGGTGCATGGCTTTTGTAGGCAGACATCTATTTCAACTGCTAGTCATATTTTTGCCAGCAGCTTGTAACACAATTTTTGTTAATCAACCAGCATTTTTCAGGTGTTCCAAATGTATCAATTATTAAACATATTTTTAGATGACAGTTGATTTTCCCTAATTGCAAAATACACTTGTCAGATTACATTCACGTTGAATACAATTTCACTCATAACAGTCTGCGCTTATCAATAGAGCAAGTTAATAACTGATTTGTTTTGCCTCTAGGATGGTCGTGTGTCTTTTATTGGCCATCAGCTGGGTGGCGTGGCCTTGTCGGCAAATAGCCGCGATCAACATGTCAAATTTGCCCGCGCCATCCAAATCACCTACTACCTTCGTAACCTTGGCCCAGTGGTGCAGGACATCATTGCTGAGAAGTGGGAGAGTGAATTCTGTAAGCTGGTGCACCAGCTGGCCACAGACAGCCAGGAGCTGCTCATCCAATCGCTTACATCCTTCAGCTTATGGCAGGACTTCCACAAAACTGGTGTGCTGGCCAAGAGCGAGGTGCTGGTCAGCTTGGTGCTGGTGCTCCTGGCAGCCATCATCTCTAGCTCCATGCGGGACTGCTTGCGAGGAAAGCCCTTCCTGGGCCTGTTGGGCGTCCTTACCATCTGCATCGCCAACGTGACGGCAGCTGGGATTTTTTTCATCTCAGATGGGAAGTTTAACTCGACGTTGCTGGGGATCCCCTTTTTCGCCATGGGTAAGTGCAGCTTTGTTCGCAGAGAGACTGCGGGTGATTGTATGCAGGATTATGATAATTGCTGTGTGACTCCTCAAAGGGGTGGGGGGTGTAATTGTTTTTCGCGGCAGTCATCAGGGTCAGTGCTTGTGCGACAATGGGCTTTGTCATTACAAAAGATGAATCTGGGACACTACAAATAGAAATGGAAGATAATTAAAGGCAAACATTTTTGTAATACAATGGAAAAATCTCTGAATGTTTGCCTGGAGATTCCATGATGACGTTGAGAAATGTCAGATTAATATGACTATAAATTGCTGCTGCATTAATATAATAAGTTACAGTGGGGCACTTGGATGTGGGCCACTTTTTGGAGGGCTTAGTTGACTGGAATCTCTGTTCTCTTTCTCAATCTTGATCTAGAACACGTATGTAAATCCAAGGAGTGACTTAAAATAGCAAACATCTGCCATTGCACTGATATTTATAGTGTAAAGCTGAAATACAGTGTGATGGAACATTTCAGTCTATTAATTTTGTCTTTTTATCAGAACTAGTTCTCTTTCTTTCTATTGTTCATGCATTTTGGGCGAATAATGAGGGACAGTCATTAATTTCCGACAGTGCTGTGTTCTTTCTAGCTTGTTATTTTTGTGGACTCCTGGGTATACAGAATCTTGCAAGCTAAAACAAGCTCTGAAATTTAACGAACTCCGATTTAGCATATCTCACAGGTGTGAAAAACACCCATAGATTTTACACCTGTCTAGGTTGCATTAGATGCCCTTAGGTGACGAGTGTCACAACCTTCAACTGAGTGGAACTAATTAGCTTCGAATTTAAAGTGCGTAAATTTGTGTGCTCCTGTGGAGGTAGATTCATGATTTTCTCAAAACAAGGATATACCGGGTGCAAAAACACAATCAAAACCTGCAGAGAATAACTGCACAAAGTAGTCTTATTCTCAGTCTGTCATTGCAATGTTCCTAAGATGGCAATAATACAAGAAGTGCTGTTGTATAAAGTTTCAAGTTTCTCAGAGAAGTGAGACAGTGGTGAAAGGATGGATAAGAGTTTTTTTTTTTTTTTTTTTTTACATTAATAAAAGAAGAAAGAAGACAGTGCTCACGGAAGAGATGTGTCTTTAGATGTTTCTTGAAACATCTAAACATACAAACTAAATGTAAATGTGTAAAATAATAATAATACTAAAAAAAATAAATAAAAAAAATGGGTAACAAGTTGCAAATTTAGCCTAAATCTCTTAGTAGGGTTTAGTATTTGGGACTAAATGTTGGTTTGCTATTTTTGATAAAAACAGAAAAATTTGTTTGATTATTTTTTCGTACAAAAATTTGGATAACAGGGTTGAATGGTTAAGCTTACCAAATACTGTGTCAACACAAAATTTGTGTAAAAATTAAGAAAACGGAATGAAATAATTTACTTGTCTTTCCACCATGCTGTGGAAAGGGTTCAAATTATGTTACTCCTTGGCTGTCACAATTTTAAGGAATGTAATTTTTTTTATAATGGGGAAAAATTGTTCGTTAACAGGGTTGCACACAAAATGTATAAATATTATGTTTTGAATATTACATTTGTTAATTAAAATGTGTCACAAATACTGTAGTTTTTACAACAATTAATTTAATATAAATTCAAAAGATTTTTAAAATTATGTTGTTCTTGTATCATTTTAGTTGTTGTATACAGTTACAGAAGGTCTTGACCTCTGAGGTAGGTCTGGCCAACATTTAATGTGTTGAAAACTAGATAATTTTCATGCTAGGTTTATTTCCTGGTAGATAATTGAACATATCAACTAGTTGTCACAACATTAAACATGGGATTTGGGCAGCTAATGGTTTTTAAAAAAAAAAAATAGTAATATGGTCATTAATGAGAATAAAGTAATGTAACTGTTTGATTTAATGGTCATGAATGTTCTTGTGTGGCGTGTGGATCAAAGATAATAATGCTTGGCTTGGTACAGTCACTTCTTAAGCTTCAGCCAGCCATTTATGGTGCCTCTGATGGTGTAGACCCCACAGATGCTCAGTCTTATTGCACAGCTAGCCCAGTGTGGAAGATGAATTGCTCTTTGACCAGTGGATTTTTAGCCCTTAGCAGAATACCAGAGGACATGTGATTTACTGTGCTTTGCATGTGGACTGCACAGGAAGGACAATCTGGAGAAATAGATTTTGTCCCGCCAGCGAAGATGAATGGTGACACTCTACACTGCATATCACAATGAGCTGAGGTGCCACTGGGGACACAGGGTGGTTTTGTTGGAATGGCAAATTGACATGGGACTCTGCAAAAGTTTTTTTTTTTTTTTTTTTGTTTTGTAAAAGTGAACATGGATTGATAGAATTAGAATAAACACTAGTAAGAGATTGAAGTTATTGAACCAACACTAAATATGTTAATGTTCAGTGGCCCCAAAAAGTATTTGGACACCTAAACCAAACTTATAATGGACTGTATGAATTCCATTGCGTTAGATAACAAAATATTAAACCAAGTGGCATTTAATTTTCGAGAAAGACAGTACACTTTTCAAGCAAAGAATTTCATGGAAAGAAGTTTATTAGGATTGAAATTATGTTTGAATTATTTTTACTGTTCAAAATGAAGACAAAAAGTATTTGAACATTTTCCGGTTGTCACACTTAGTGGAACATAGTTAATTTGATGAACTACACTTGTGGTTTCTCTGCTAGGGCACCTGTGTGAACTTGAGAGGAACTGATTCACACATAGACTGTGCGAATATCAAGTACTGTAGAGTTCTGCAGAAAACAATGACTGATCCTGGCCCTGTCAACAAACTTGGCAGAAGATGGATGCCCTGCAGAAAACAATGTGGGACACTTGTCTGAGACAATGAATGGAGAGCATGCTATAACTTCAATTCAAGTTCTAAGGTTATTTTTTTTAGACACATACAGCACATGGCCTATTTATAGAAAGACTTGATTCCTGCAGCATACATGAGCAGCATAATGGCGAATGATTTGTACTTCTGGGACAAATAACTGGAAATGAAATCAATGTCAGATTGCCCACTCACATCTTGATCCCAGAGTACATCAGGCTGTTTTGGTCACTATTTACTTATAATGAGCCCTGATCATTGAAATCATGGCAATTATAAGGCTAGTGACTTTGTTTTAAATTTATTTACTTATAATGAGCCCTGATCATTGAAATCATGGCAATTATAAGGCTAGTGCCCTTTTTTTTTTTTTTTCTTTTTTTTTTGTGGAACATAAAAGTAGAAACTTTGAAAAATCTTCTTACTGAACATCTCTTTTCCATATAACAACAGTTCATAGTTTGTCAAGACCATGTCTGTCAAACTCTTAAAAGGACAAGACAAACCACACCAAAAAAGTATCCAACCTGGTCTCAGATAGTCACGTTACTAAACCAACATTTTTGCAAAATGGTTTTTACTTGGCTCTTTGTACGTATCATGGCAGTTTTGTAGTGAAGTGAACACTAGAGGTGCTAAAACATGAATTACTTTTATTCCCTTTCACACAAATCATGAGTAAAATGGCTGATTATCAGTTTATGAGCATTTACTTGCCCTGTCCCTTACACGATGCTATGTTATGACATCTAAACACTTTTACTATACTGCATGACTGTAAGACAATACGGGCCCTATTTTAAGAGAGAAGTTATCCAAAATGTGATAAGTCATACGCACACTCTGTTGACGCAAGTCAATGGGCATGACCATGAAGTTTTGGAATTTTCATGGAAGCATTTGCTAAATCTATGCGCAAGTGGGTTTGGCAAAACTGTGCGCACAAAGCACTAATAGGCTGGGTCAAGTGCAATTTAATTCTTAGGTTCTTCTCTGGTTATTACACCGTCAGCGTCCTATTATACAGTCCGTTTCCTATCAAGCACCAGCAATATAAACAAGGACAGCACATTCATAAGAAATTGGTAGAGTAAATGGGCTGTATGCAATGAATTAGAAGAATAGAAATATGGATTTATGCTCTTTTATGCATTAACTGTGTCCTTGTTAAATGTCAGTCATATTTATATGACAAATGTGGTTCTCGACAGAATTGGATGTGGACTCCATTAAACTATAGAGAATTTAGGGATTATTAATCATATTGATCAAGTGACACACAATTCATGGCTAGTATTAACAGTGATTGTATCGGCCTTTCAGGTTAGGCTGTGGATTTCTGCACTCACTTCACTTCTACCGGTCGATTTTGCTTTAAAAATTTCATTAATTTATTGAAAAACATAGATTATATATACTGTATATATACTGTATTTCTACATTGAAATTACACTTCAAACAAAACAAAAACATAATCAAAATAACAAAGGGGTCAAAAAATCCTACATAACCAACCACTGTAAAATCCATTCCAAACATTTTACCCTCTCCAACTTCTTTCACCGTACTCTTTTGCAGTTACGTAAAAATTACTCTATGCCAACAGGTGTAAAAAATATGAATACCAGTTAGATAAAAAAAATACAATTGTAAATATAAACATAATAATAATAATTGAAAAATAAACCATGACTTCTAGAAGGTTTTACATGAATCTCATAAAGTTTCATTAATGGCTACAACAGTGATTGTCAGGGATATAATTTTGTTTCACTATATTTTCAGAGTTAAGACATGAACATTGTGCTTGTGAAATCTCCAAACTGCTAATGCAGGAACTGATTTTAGACTTATTCTGCAATGAGAATAGAGGTGCTTCTCAAACGTCTTAGCGCAAAATAGGTCATGAAAATAGAGCCCTACATTGTATTATATAACTACTACATTATAACTACATTGTACTACATTTACAAGTCTGTTTACATGTGGTTAAATTGCATGGTATCTCAACTAATAGAGCTTTGCACTTGCTAAGCAATGGACCTGAAGAGCATGCGAGTCGACACTTAAGTTGAAAGTTTTCATCAGGTTTTCATCTTGCATTTGCTTTTTAGCACACTATTGGTTAGGTTTAGGTTTGAGGTTTAGGTTTGGGAGGTAGGTTTTGTTGATTTAAAACTCAGTAGAGCATTAAAAAACGTCATCTGTTTGGGAGAGAATGTAAACTCGCTTTCAGCACCACACAGTGGACATTCCAGATTGAAACTGATTCAGATTGAATCCCTTAGATGTTTCGCTATTGGAGGGAGAAAAACCTTGAGAGGAACTAGACTGAGCTCGGGGAGCCCATCCTCCTTTGGTAAGGAACAATAATTGTACATATGCCAGATATTAAATAGTTACAATATGAGTATAATTTTACCCATATGTTTATTGAAATTATTTATTTATATAATAATATGTTCGAATAGCAAGACAATGTCTAAAATGTAAAGATTATGGTTTTATTACAAGAAACCACTTGAGCTAGTAAATTTCTTTGTATCACATTATACATAGTGCATGCACTGATATCTGTTGTGAGCCATAGTATAAGTGTATGTGTGTGTGTGCAGTGGCGCAGTCACTCCCCAGCACGTCAGTCCTATTGATCGTGCTCATTTAGGGCCACAGACTGTGGAACAGCATGTGCTTTGGGATGCAGCTTGCAATTCTCTCCATGCAGGCATGATTGTGCCTGGTCATGGCTAACACACTCACAGTGCCTGGGAACCCAGATCCCATCTCAATCACCATTCCACAAGCGAACACATAGACCACTAGCATTTACAGTAGACCCAACAACTTAAAATATAGTGGATGGGGTGATTGCAGATTGAAAACTAGGCATGTTGAATGTCATTGATTTCCCTCTGTGCTAGAAGGCAAATGCAAGTCCTGGGGAAGAGATTAGGGGTCTTACCAATTAACTACTTATCACAAATGTCTTCAAGCGTCACATATTACATGCTGTTAAGCCCATGGCTGGACAATTTGCTATTGTCAGGAGGAAGAATCATGAAGAGAAAGGTTTCAAGAGGTGTGTTAATTTGCATAGATTGGTCAGGCATGATAAGTGACCACTGAAACGGTGCCTGAACGGAAAGAAATAGCAACGGACATACAGCCATTCTTCACTTCACTTAGTTATTAATATTCCAGTCCTTATTTCAGTTTCGTGATTTATGTTTCACATGGTTTTCTGATTGAAAATCATGCAAGGTTGGAAATTAGGGGAACAGACTTTATCATTTAATGGTTTACTTTTTGCATCTTGGATTGAAGCTGTTTGAACTTTACTATAATTTCTATGTGAATAAAAATGCTTCTAGACCACAAAAAGGAAAAGTGCCATTTTTTAGTGTTTCAGCAGTACAATTGTTAGGAGAAATAGATCTTCCAGTGAAGGCCTTGAAGTCAGTCGTATGCTGACAGTGGCATGTTTTACACTTGAATGAAATACTGTCATAGGTTGTAAGGTACATTCTCCCATATGTTTATGTGAATGAAGCCACAGCATATAGGCTAGAAAGTGAGTGACAGCAAGGGAGATCAAGAGCTATTCAACTATTTTCAAGGAAACTGACATGCTGCTTTCCATTTTAGACTGATATATTGTTCAAAAACATTGATATTACATGAAAAATTTAATTGAATTAGGATTACCTTATATGATTATTGTTATCTTTTTTATTTCAAAATAGCCTCTTTACTCTGCAGCGAAACTTATAATAAACAGTCAAATTGTCCTCCAAGTGGGTTTGAGGTCAGGAGAGCTTGATAGTCCAGAGTGTTGTTTACAGACTTAAGCATGTGGCCCACAGTGAATGCAGGACATTTTGTTCAGCCCATTTTTAATGGAAAAGAAGGCCAAAAGAAGGATCTGAATGTTTTAACTATTCATTCGAGACAGACTGAAAGCCTAGACTCTTTTATTAGTCTAAGTTTATGGACTGCCTTTTTCATTTGTGAATAGTTTGTACTTCCTCTTGACTATTTTTAGTTTTGTTCTTTATGTTGAATCAACTTTAAAAATACAAGGATAAGAGATGAGCTTAATACATTTAAGACTAGTTCTTTTGATTATGTCCTATTTATCATTTGGTGAAAAGAATGAAATATAATAATAGTTTTCCTCATGGCATTATTAATGTAAAGTTCATAATGGAACACGTTAATTGCCACTGTTTTATATGCATTCGAATATTCTAACATTAACTTGAATTTGATAATCTTCTGATTATATAAACAAACATGTTAACCTAATTGCCATTATTAAGACTCTTGAAATTTAAATAAGACAGCTGGCTTAAATGTAAAATCCCCTTTTAATTAACAGAATGTGTTAATTTTTCACTGTTTGAGTTTACATGTATAAGAATATTCCTATATTAATCTGAATTTGGTCATCTTCTGATTATGTGTGTTTCATAAAAACACATTAAACTGATTGCCATAATTAAGTTTCCTAAAATTTTAAAAGGACAGCTGGCATAAATGTAAATTTCCCTTATAATTAACAGAATATGTTAATGATTCACTCTCTGTGTTTACATGCATAACAGTTTTCCTATGTTAATCGGAATTTGGTCATCTTTTGACTGTCATATAAATACATTAAAGGGACAATTCACCCAATAATGAAAATTCTCTCATCATTTACTCACCCTCATGCCATCCAGAACACAAATTATGATTTTTAGAAGAATATTTGAGCTCTGTAGGTCTATACAATGCAAGTGAATGGTGACCAGAACTTAGAATGTCCAAATGCACATAAAGGCACCATTAAAGTAATCCATATGACTCCAGTGGTTAAATCCATATCTTCAGAAGCGATATGATAGGTAAGGGTGAGAAACAGATCAATATTTAAGTCCTTTTTTACTATAAATCTCAACCTTTGACCAGCCCAGACCAGTAAGTGGCTGAATATGAAAGTGAAAGTCACTTTCACACTAGAATGTAAAAAAAGAACTTAAATTTTGATCTGTTTCTCACCCACACCTATCATATCACTTCAGAAGTTATTGGTTTAACCACTGTAGTCATATGGATTACTTTAATGTGCATTTTGGACCTTATGAGTTCTGGTCACCATTCACTTGCATTGTATGGCCCTACAGAGCTGGAATATTCTTCTAAATATCTTCGTTTGTGTTCTGCAGAAGAAATAAAGTCATAAATATCTGGGATGGCATGAGGGTGAGTAAATGATGGGACAATTGTCATTTTTGGGTGAAGTATCCCTTTAACCTGATTGCCATAATTGTGTTTCCTGAAATTTGAATAAGATAGCTCATTATAGTTAAGAGAATATGTCCTTTTTTCCACCATCTGTCTTTAAATGCATAAGAATATTTTTATTTTTTCTCCCCAATTTGGAATGCCCAATTCCCAATGCGCTCTAAGTCCTCATGGTGGCGTAGTGAGTCGCCTCAATCTGGGTGGCGGAGGACGAATCTCAGTTGCCTCCGCGTCTGAGACCATCAATTCACGCATCTTATCACGTGGCTTGTTGAGCGCGTTACCGCAGAGACATAGCACATGTGGAGGCCCACGCTATTCTCCACGGCATCCATGCACAACTCACCACGCGCCCCACCGAGAGCGAGAACCACACATTATAGTGACCACAAGGAGGTTACCCCATGTGACCCTACCCTCCCTAGCAACCGGGCCAGTTTGGTTGCTTAGGAGACCTGGCTGGAGTCACTCAGCATGCCCTGGATTCGAACTCGCGGCTCCAGGGGTGGTAGTCAGCATCAATACTCCCTGAGCTACCCAGGTCCCCGCATAAAAATATTCTTATATTAATCTGAATTTTGTCATCTTCTGATTATGTGTCATATAAACATGTTAACTGATAATTAAGTTTCTTGACATTTGAAAAGACAGCTGACAAATGGCTCTAATAATCTAACTTCTTTGTCAAGATAACAATATAATATAATAAATATAAATAAATATTTATTCAGAATATGTATTTGTTTATTATAATGGAATATTTGTTTATATTTGCGCATGTCCACAAAGTAATTCTGGGTGCTATTTGGTACAGGCAGTTGAAGAAAAAAAAATCAAGCAATAGAAGAAAAACATTTTGTGAGCGAAGAGGGAGACAGATTTTTCACAGACACTAAAAAATGAACATAAATCAATGTACAGACAGATGAAATCACTGTTACATTTTCATGGCCTACATTTAGCTATTTGTTGCACTCTACTCTAGTGAGCACTGTTGTCAATAGCATAAAGGGGAATCATCAAGTTGATTAAATTACTGTGCAGCATTATTAAAAATGCAGCATAATAAATGGCCAGAGCGAGAATCTTTAATATCTCCAGTTGAGAATAGCAGGAAATAGCATGTGTCTTGTTTATTTAGATTACACTGTGAAAAAGTGGTAACCTGCAATTCTTTAAAATTTGTTTTGGTGTAACCTAATGTATTCAGTTTGATTCAGTGATGTCAAATAATATTTTTTACTTGAATCAAACCAGTTATTTTATGTTACCCCACAAAGCATTTTTTTCAAAATACAGGCTTAACCAGAATATAGACCTTAATTAGAAAATTATCATGATCCTGTAAAAATGCTATGCTGTTGTTGCAATCAAATGTGATCACTCTCTATAAACGGGTTGAAAACTTAGATTTTACAACAAACACCTCTCAACAATTGCTGTAGAGTCACCAGCTGAATTAATGGGGTCCACTCCAATGAAATTACACACGAGTAACTCAAGCCCTTTACTGAGATGAGATTTACATATGGTGCTTTTGCAGGAGCTTTTTCATTAGCACTTGCAGATGCAGCAGATGTGTGGTGCTACATGAAGCAGCAGCCATTCAATTCGACGATTCTCACTATGCCAGAAGTGTCACTCCAATCTCCATCTTCTGACACCCATAATTTGACTGGCTCTGCAAAGCACTCAGTTTTCTACATATGCACAGTTTTATGCACATTGCACACCTTATCCTTTGCAATGGGATTAACGGTGTGTTGTGATGTGTGCCGTGTTAAGATAAGGCATGTTCACTGTAAAAGGAGATGCTAGTTTTGGGTACTTTTGTAACACGGTGTTTTTATGCTTATACTATCATGCAACAAAATAAGGGGTTAAAACTCTTTATTCTGAAAGGTGTGTTTTCTTTTTCTTTAAAAGATTATGTATAAATACAAAATTAAAATATTCTGAAGTAAATTGTCATGACATTTGCAAAAAGGAAAACAGTTATTTTATGCATGCAAAGTCTCGATCATTATTGCCATCATTCAAAAGAACGGTGGTGGTACCACTTAACATCGATGGTATCACATTAAAATACCATGTGATGGTTCTAAAAGATTAGTGTATTCATGTACTATAGTATGTGTCTTCAACCTTTTTCAAGTGAAGTACCCCTTGGTGGAGAGAGAGACAGAGCAGAGACCCTCTTTTACATATTGTATAAAAATTGCGGTGAAAGAGTGTTGTGTTTTAAATCTGGGCTTTAAAAACATGCACATGCATATTGGCATACTTTGCCATTAAAATATGCAAGATTTACATAATTAATGTGGTCATATACTTGAACATTAGATTATTATTTTACTCAATACATATACAATAATATATAGGAGGAGGGATAATGGAACATTTTGCTAAAATGAGGTAAGCTTTGGTTGAAGTAACTTATTGCATTTTTAATGCATAATTTTTTTTTTTATATATATATAATAATCATCATCATTTATTTTTACTATATGAAATTACAATAATAATGATATTTTTTTTCCTACACAAATTTGTAAAAGATCAAACTATAATGGACAGACCCCCTGCAATATCACCACAGACACCCTACGAAAAACCCTGTACCATGGTGTTAATATATTTCAAAGGATACCATTGTATTATCATAGTACATGATATTGCTATGCAATATTTTTATGATCTTCTGTTACAACTGGACGTGCTTCATGAGAGTTGTACAAAGGGTCCGTCCACAGGGTGTTTTCTTGCAGGTGATGGATGTGTTTGCAGCTGCACATTACTGAAGTTTTAAAGCAGTAATTTTGTTTAATGACTCACTGCACTGCAGAGAGAGAGGTGATGCAGCGCTCAATATTGAAACTACGGCCTCACAGTAGCTTTCCTCTAGCCGGTGCCGGCTGGAACTGTCCACGGGAGGCCTGTGACAAACTGTCCTCTTAAGCTATGTGGAGTGTTGTACCTGTCCAGCAGCACCTAGAGACATGAAGTACTGCCCTTTATTTGCCGCCTTAGCCCTTGTGAGACTTGCAGTGAACATTGCTGTTCAGCTCCCTGAGAGTTCCTTGAAAAGCTACGTGCACACAGCAGAAAAAAATGATGTTCAGCCCTGTTTTAGAGTGCTACACTGCATCATTTTCTTAATTAGTATTTTTGTTTTATTTTTCAGTAAACATTCTTAAAACAAGACTCATTTACTTTCAGGAATAGTTCACCCAAAATGTATAATTCTCTCTTTATTTACTCACCCCCATGCTGTCTTAAATTCGTATTATTTTCTTTCTTCTGCAGAACTCAAATGACGATACTTTCAATGACGTATTATGTTTGTTACATACAATGTAAGCCAGTGGGGTCCAAAACTTTAAAATGCCAATGAGGACATAAAGGAAGCATAATACGATTTGAGTGGTTTAATCCATGTCTCCTGAAGTGATATAACCGCTTTAGGTGAAAAACAGACCAAAGTTAAGTGACAAAATCCTTCAAAAGGATTACTTTTATGCTCATTTATGTATTTTTCAGAGCATAAAAGCTTTAGACCCCATTGACTTACATTACATGGACAGAAACACATCAAACATCCTTCAAAACACATCACATCATTATAGATAGTGTGAGTAAATTTGAGAGAATTATCCTTTTGTGGGTGAATTATACCTTTAAGAAGAGAAACTAAAATTTTGAGAGGTTTATGCTTAAAAAAAAAAAATTGCCTATGGGGTAAGAAAAATATTAAAAATGAAAACAACTTTTACTCTAGAGCTGCTCCCATCAGTTTTGTGGTCTGGACCTGACCCAAATGATACACTCTATGCTAATCTAAAAATGTTTAAAAAGGCAATTAAAGCTACTGTCGGTTAATTAAGATTTGATGAATGAGTTTGCATCTTGAGTGGACTTGTTTATTGAATAATATTGTGTCAGATGCAACTCTCTGGTATTATGGAAGGTGGCATTTTTGATAAAGTATTTACTTTGTTTTTCTTTTATTTCTTTCATCTCTTTTAATGTTGTTATTTGTGGCTATCACAGGAATAGAAAAGGGGCTTGACTTTGGTTATTTGTTCATACAGACCTCGTTTAAGCCACTTCAGTTAGCTGTTGTGTGAACTGGACAATTTAAGATTCATATATTTTAGTAAATACAGTTGTCAAACACTGATTGTGTTCAAGTAACCAAAGAAGCTTCAGAAACATACTCGAGATGTTCTTGCTGTTATAATGCATTCAGTTAATGTTTGCATTTGACGGTGCAAAGTGGTTCCCCCAGTGCAGTAAATGTGTACACTGTGTGTTTGTCCTCCTCCTTACTTGGAGTGTCATTGGTCAGCCATGGGTCACCCCCCCTCTGTGTGTTCAGGGGCATTCAGGGTCCCTGTGGCCCTTTAGACAAGCATCTGGTCCAGTAAAATGATCTTAGATGTTGTTGAAGGGGTTTTATTTTAAATGCTCAATAATCACTGTCCTAGCCTGTGATTTATAACCAGTAGGAGGAGGCCTCCCTAGTGCCAGCTCACAGCTTTGTGCTTTCAGTTTAAATGCACTCAGTTTGTTGCTGCACTCCTTAACATGTCAATCTTGTTTCAAGATGTCAGTTTTCCAGTTTTCTTGCATTAATAAAAACACGCACTCCTCCAGTGGTCCTGATTTAATTTACACCCTTGAATGGATGGAACCCTTTGACAGAGCTTGTTTGAAACAAAATCATACAGTAGAATATATGACATTTTGAGAGAAAGCTTTCTTAAGGATTTGCATACTTTCACCAGATAGACAAAAATTACTTTTGGGGAACAAAAATGGGGAATTAAACAACCTAGTCTCATAGAATGAACATTACTATAATGACATTTAGCATTTAACTCACTTTTACGTGCTGAATTCTGCGTTTCGTTGCAGTTTCCTTGTGAAATTAACACTAGAGCGCTACAACAAGCTGTGCGTTTTATTCACTTTTACACAAATCACGACTACAACGGCTGATGATTATGACTTTATAACCACTTAATTTTCACACTATTACTCACACACTGCTACTGTCTGTTATGATATCGTCTCGGTTACTGTTGTAACCTCCGTTCCCTGATGAAGGAAATGAGATGTTGTGTCGATGTAGTGACACTAGGGCCCAATGAGAATTGGCGAGTGGAATTTGTATGCCACTCCCCCGGACATACGGGTATAAAAGGAGCTGGCTCGCAACCACTCATTCAGGTTTTGTACTGAGGAGCTGAGACAAGGTCCCGGCCATTTCAGCGGATAGTACCGTGTTGTGGCAAGAGGGACACAATGTCTCGTTCCCTCCATCAGGGAACGGAGGATACAGCAGTAACCGAGACATTCGCCTTCTGTCACTCACTCGACGTTGTGTCAATGTAGTGACACTAGGGGTCCCTATAGAAAAACGGCACAACAGCTGGACCATGTTACGTGAACTGCCGATGCAGGTGCAAGCAAGCTGCTGCGTGCGTAATAGCAGGTGCATCAGTCCACACGTAACCTCCCCCAACACCCCACAAGACATCATGTAGTTCCCCTTATCCCAGAGGGGGGGAAGCGACATAACTAGCATGGGAGCAGGCCACACCAGCCGCGGCCTTTTCTCTCTATGTTTTCTCTCCACAGATGTATTAGATTCGGCTGGGGCCATCAAACACTATTACACGCACCAGGGAAGGTGTTCTCTTCCTTTCCTATTCTTTCAGGGGGAAAAGACCCCGCAGAGACCACATCCTGCCCGGAGGGGAGGTAACGTGGCAATACGTAACGTGGGCTCACTAGCCGAACATGGAAGAGGCACGGTGGTAGGTCCTGCCTGGAAGGGGAGGAGCTCTACAAATACAGCGGCTGGGGGCAGAGAGGGAAAATACATCACAGGGGGTTACCGGAGTAACCAGCACCTGTGGAGCACCTATCCCAGTACAGGGCATATTAGTACCCATAGTGGGTCCGGCTGTGAATTCCTCCACCGAATTCATGAGCCACAGGGCTAGGAGGAAGGACATCCAGTGTTCACGGTTCGTGAACTCGCATGGGAGAAGAAGCACACGTCTTTGCCTCACGGAGGGGAAAGGCGCTATACGCAAGTGATACACCTGGCCAGCGTTTCCGTATTACCAAACTTACCTGTTCGTACCTGACAAAACACGGGAAGAAACCAGCTCAACCCGGAGATTGTAAGATCTCGCAAAGGTATTGGGTGTCGCCCAACCCGCTGCTCAGCAGATGTCTGCTAGAGAGGCGCCATTGGCCAGTGCCCACAAGGATGCCAGACTCCTTGTAGAGTGTGCTCGTATTGCCAAAAGGGTGGGCACGGCCTGGGTTTGGTATGCCAGACCGATGGCATCCACGATCCAGTGGGCAAGCCTCTGTTTGGAGACAGCTCAGATGCGCAAAGCACGAACCGGACACAGCAACGACAGGGCTGGGTCTGCCTCCTCCCGGGGCAGTGCTTGCAGGCTCACCACCTGATCCCTGAAGGGGGTCATGGGGACCTTGGGCACATAGCCCGGCCGGGGTCTCAGGACCATGTGAGAGTCTACCGGACCGAACTCCAGGCAGATATTGCTGGCAGAGAATGCCTGCAGGTCCCCAACCCTCTTGATGGTGGTGAGCGCAATCTGGAGGGCCGTCTTCAAAGAGAGGGCTTTCAGCTCGACTGACTCTAGCAGCTCAAACGGGACTCTCCGAAGGCCCAGGAGGACCACGGAGAGATCCCATGAGGGAAAGAGGCTTGGCCTAGGAGGATTCAGCCTCCGGGCACCTCTCAGGAACCTGATGATAAGGTCGAGCTTCCCTAAGCACTTACCATCCACTGCATCGTGGTGTGCCGCTATGGCGGCCACATACACCTTCAGAGTGGAGGGGGACATCTGCCCCTCCAGCCTCTCCTGCAGGAAGGAAAGCACTGACCCGACTGCGCATCTCTGGGGGTCTTCACCTTGGGAAGAACATCAACTCGCGAACAAATGCCACTTCAGGGCATAAAGCTGCCTCGTAGAGGGAGCCCTGGCCTGAGTGATCGTGTCTACCACTGCTGGTGGTAGGCCACTTATGTCTTCCACGTCCCGTCCAAGGGCCAGACGTGGAGGTTCCAGAGGTCTGGGCGTGGGTGCCAGATGGTGCCCCGTCCCTGAGAGAGGAGGTCCTTCCTCAGGGGAATCTGTCAGGGAGGGGCTGTCACGAGAAGCGTGAGATCCAAGAACCAAGTCTGAGTGGGCCAGTACGGTGCCACGAGAGTGACCTGTTCCTCGCCCTCCCTGACCTTGCACAGGGTCTGTGCAAGTAGGCTCAGTGGGGGGAATGTGTATTTGTGCAGCCCCTGGGGCCAGCTGTGTGCCAGTGCATCTGTCCCGAGGGGAGCTCTCGTCAGGGAATACCAGAGCGGGCAGTGTGAGGATTCCCGGGAAGCGAACAGGTCTACCTGTGCTTTGCTGAATCAACTCCAAATCAGCTGGACCACCTGGGGGTGAGCGTCACCTGCCACGACAGCACGTCCACTGTAGCGTTGAGGCTGCCTGGGATATGAGTAGCCCACAGTGACCTCAGCCACTGCTGACTCCAGAGGAGGAGATGGCAGGCAAGTTGCGACATACAACGAGAGCGTAGGCCGCCTTGGTGATTTATATTTGCTACTGTCACTGTGTTGTCCGACTGGATCAACACATGCTTGCCCCGGATCAATGGCAATAGCCTCCGCAGGGCGAGCAGTACAGCCAGCAACTCGAGGCAGTTGATGTGCCAACACAGCCATGGTCCTGTCCAGGAGCCAGCGGCTATGTGCCCATTGCACATGGCACCCCAGCCCAACGCATCTGGACACTTGCTGTAGGAGGACTCCTGCCTGCAGAAATGCAGGGTCTGTCCAAGGGCTGAATAAGTGGTGGCAGAGTGGCATGATAGCCACGCGATGTGTGCCGTGGCGCCATGCAAATCTTGGGACACGAGTCTAAAGCCAGTGCTGAAGTGGTCTCATATGCATCAACCTGAGCAGCGTGTCCGCCGCCAAGGATGCCATATGCCCCAGGAGCCTCTGAAAGTGTTTCAGTGGAACCACTGTCATCCGCCTGAATGACTTCAGGCTGTTCAGCACCGACTGCGCGCGCTCGCTTGTGAGGCGCGCTATCATTTTCTCCATGCCGAGAAAAGAGATGCTCTGAACCGGGGAAAGCTTGCTCTTTTCCCAGTTGACCCGAAGCCCTAGACAGCTGAGGTGCCTGAGCACCAGTTCCCTATGTGCGCACAGCAACTCTCGAGAGTGTGCTAGAATCAGCCAGTCATCGAGGTAATTGAGTATGCAGATGCCCACTTCCCTTAACAGGGCAAGAGCTGCCTCTGTGACCTTCGTGAAGACTTGAGGGGACAGGAACAGACCGAAGGGGAGGACCTTGTACTCATACGCCCGGCCGTCGGAAGCAAACCGTAGGAAGGGTCTGTGACGAGGTAAAACTGAGACGTGAAAGTATACATCCTTCAGGTCAACTGCCGTGAACCAATCTTGATGCCGGACACATGCCAAAATGTGCTTCTGCCTCAGCATCTTGAACAGGAGTCTGTGTAAGGCCTGGTTCAAAACTCGCAGGTCAAAGATTGGCCGCAACCCACCGCCTTTCTTTGGTATGATGAAGTAAGGGCTGTAGAACCCGTTCCTCATCTCAACTGGAGGGACAGGCTCTATCATGCCCTTGCGCAGAAGGGTTGCGATCTCCGCACGCAGGGTGGAGGCGTTCTCGCCCTTCACCGAGGTGATGCCGCTGAAGCGGGGCGGGCACCTGGCGAACTGAATCGTATAGCCGAGTCGGATGGTCCTGGCCAGCCACCGCGATGGGTTGGAAAGTGCTAACCATGCGTCCAAGCTCCGGACGAGGGGCAATAAGGGGACAATCATGTCTAACGTACCTGTGGGTGGGGCCTCATGGCGGGGGGAGCAGGGGATGCCACGTTGGGGGGCCCTCGAAGTACTTACCTTGCTCCATGTACCTGGCGTCGGGGGGGGTCAGCAACAGGGGGAGGAGGGACTTTTTGCCCGTCCTCGTAACTCATCACAACCGCCTGTCCGTGGTGCGGTCAGGCGCGCGAAGATGGGGGGCCCGCATTCGTGACGTCCAAGTCACAGGTGCTCAGTGTCCGGTCGCCGTGATAACGGCGGTTGTAAACACCGACCATGTGACCCAAGGAGTGAGGAAACCGCTCTTTTTTTTGAAAATGTGGAACACAAAACAAAAGGGAACACAAGATTTAGGGGGCCCTCGAAGCACTTACCTTGCTCCATGTACCTGGCGTCAGGGGGCATCAGCTTCCTGCGTGGGGCTCTGCGCTGGGGCCGAGAACTGGGCACGGGCTGTGGCGGAGCCGCCTGAGCTTTCGGCACCACAGGAGGACACCCTCGGTGAGCAGACGGGGTACGGGATCTTGAGCCCTGCCAGGGCAAGATGTGCTATATCACCACAGTCTGCTACTTCACCGCCGAGAACTGCTGGGCAAAGTCCTCGACGGTGTCGCCGAATAGGCCGACCTGGGAGATGGGAGTGTTGAGAAAGTGAGCCTTGTCCCCGTCCCTCATCTTGAACAGATTCAGCCACAGGTGGCTCTCCTTGACCACCAAGGGGGACATCGCCTGCCTGAGTGCTCGCGCCGTGACCTTTGTTGCCCGGAGGGTGAGGTCAGTCGCTGAGTGCAGCTCCTGCATCACATCGGGATCAGGACTACCCACGTGCAACTCTTTCAGTGCCTTGGCCTGGTGTACTTGCAGCATGGCATGCAGGGCAGAGGTGGCCTGTCCAGTGGCACTGTAGGCTTTAGTCGCCAGAGACGATGTAGTCCTACAGGCCCTGGAGGGGCGTGCCAGATGATCCCACCAGGTGGTGGCGTTTTGTGGGCAGAGGTGCAACGCAACTGCCTTATCCACCTGAGGGATCTCCGCGTACCCGTTGGCCACCCCGCCATTGAGGGTAGTGAGAGCAGATGAGCTGGGAAGTTGAGTTCAGGCAGAAAAAGGTGCCCTCCAGGACCTCGTCAACTCGTCGTGCACTTCCGGGAAAAAGGGGTCCGGGGGGGGGGAACCAGTCATCTAGCCATGAGGGCTCAGGGGAGGTTGGAGAATTCCAGTCTAACCCAACACTCGCGGCAGCCCAGGCAAGCATGGACCCGAAGGTGGCAGCCCTGTCGAGTCCTCGGCATCCGACATCGCCAATGCGCTCTCCAATGCAGCGATCAAGGACTCATCCTGCTCACAAGCCCCGAGAGAGATGTTAGGCTGGCCGTGAGGTGAGCTGGTCTCATCTTGGAACTCAACGGAGGCAAACGAGCGTGCTGGGGAACGGGAGGTCCGCGGGGAATTACCCGGCAAGACCACGGCCATTGAAATCCCCAAATCACCTCCAGCACCAGCCGGGCCGGCCTCGTACCCATAGGTAGAAGGCGCAGCATGGGGGGCGGCTGGAATAGCTTTCCCTCGGAGGAAGGAAAGCCGCAACCACAACGTTGCCATGGTCATGTTCTCGCAATGAGAACACGAACCATCCACAAACGTAGCCTCAGTGTGAGCATGGCCCAGACACGAGGCAGTGCCTGTGGCTGTCGGAGGCGGAGAGATAACGACCGCATCCAGGAATTACACAAAGACGGAACGGCGTCTTTAAAAAGACGTTCATGTCAATGTGCTGCTCTAATAGAGGAAAATATACTCTTTGCAGAGATATATACTCTCTTAGAAGCGCTGTCGAAGCACCCAGGGGCATAGTCTGCACTAAGCATGCAAAAGGAGAGAAAGCCGCTGGAATGTGCCGTATATCCAACAGCATACGCTTCTATCTGTGGTGAATGGACCGGCAGTGGAATTCAGCTCGCTGACACACAACCGCTCGGCTCCGAAGAAAAATCTGAATGAGTGGTTGCGAGCCAGCTCCTTTTATACCCGTATGTTCGGGGGAGTGGCATGCAAATTCCACTCAGCAATTCTCATTGGCCTTTTCTAAAAGATTAGAGGTGTTTGGGGCTCCCAAGGGCGACCCCTAGTGTCACTACATCGACACAACGTCGAGTGAGTGACAGAAGGGGAACCAAACACTTTTACTATAACACATCATTTGAAAAACTACCCATTTTGACACATGTATTATAGACTCACCAGTATTAACACTTACTCTAAATCCTATGTGTGATTAGCTTTTACAGTAGCTCGCCTTATAAAGTGTTGCACTTTGGACTCAGGAGTCTACAGTTCGAAACCAGTCAAGTTTGAAAACTGACACGTGAGACAGGAGTGTCATAGAAGTGACACAAGATGACATGGTTGCTTCAGAAAATTTGCTTTTCATTTCGCATTTTGTTTTTGGACACTGTCGGTTAGGTTTAGGCTTTGGTTAAGGGTAAGGATGTCTGTTTTGTGTCTACCTCTCATTTGATTGTAGATCACATTTGTTTAGGTTTAGGTTGAAGTTTTAAGTTAGGGAGGTACGTTTTACTCATTAAAACCTCTATCTAATATTCACCTTTAAAACCTTGTCTGATTACAACACCATTTCACTCACTTTTGGCACCCCCGCTGGACATTTTGCTGGGAAACTGCAGCGAAACCTGTAATGAAGCACCTAATTTTGTATTGCAAAAAATTTTGCTAGTCACGTAATGTTCATGAGACCAGGCCGAACGAAACAGAATGGAAATAGAGCTAAAGTTTGCTACTGCTCTGTAAGGGATTGAGAGTTAGCTAACATGAGGGATTAACATGACAAATTAATTTAATCTTTTAAAAGTTCACCCAAAAATTATAATTTTCTCATGATTTACTCAATCAGCCATCTTAAACTCATATGACTTTCATAATTCTGTGGAACACAAATGAAGACATTTTCATAGTTTGATGTTTATATCCACACAATGCAAGTCAATGGAGTCCAAAACTTTCAAGCTCCAAAAAGGACATAAAGTCAGCATAAAGATAATCCTTATGACTCATGTGGTTTAATCCATGTCTTCTTAAGTGCTATGATCAGTTTTGGGTGATAAACAGAAAAAATTAAACAAAGTAATCAGAATTCATAAAATCCATTGCTAACACCTACTGATGTTTTCCCACCCAAAAAATATGCCACTTTTTGGAGGATGATGTCATTAAGGAACAGGCTTTTGGAATGACCCAATGGTGTGTATTTGGCAAATCATACCAGCAAGTCTAGCCAGTCATGCAGTAGTTTTGTCATGTGTCCAATCTCAGCCCTGTTTCATTAGAGACCTTTAGAACTGAGCACAATTTCTTGTGCCCTTGACCAGCACTCTGACGTGTTATGTAGCATTTCCAGCCCACACTGAAGAAATCAGCATGTCATTCTAAGAAAGATGTGAGTAGATATTCATTTCAAAAGCACCATTCCAGTATCTCTCCTCTCTCAAAAACAAGGAAATCCCTCTTCCATCCTAGCTTAATGAATGCTATGTTAAAGAAGGAGTGTGTCATTTTTGTTTCATTAAAATAATGAACGTTACATTAATAAAGCACATTCTGACACCTTATACACTCAAAGTGCTTCACAAAGTGAACAGGGGGTTCTCCTCAACCACCACCAGTGGGCAGCATCCACCTGGATGATGCAACAGCAGCCATAGTGTGCTAGTATACTAACCATACACCAGCTGTTGGTGGAGAGGAGAGTAGAATGATACAGCCAATTTAAGTATGGGGATTATTAGGAGGCAATGATTGATAAGGGCCAATGGGGGGAATTTGGCCAGGACAACAGGGTTACACCCCTGCTCTTTACAAGAGTGGGATTTTTTTAATGACCACACAGAGTCAGGACCTTGGTTTAACATCTCATCCAAAGGACAGTGCCTTTTCACAGTATAGTGTCCCCATCACTATACAGGGGTATTAAGACCCACACAGTCCACAGGGTGAGCACCCCCTACTGGCCTCACTAACACCACTTCCAGCAGCAACCATAGTTTTCCCCAGGGGGTCTCCCATCCTGGTACTGACCAGGCTTAACCCTGCTTAGCTTTATTGGGTTACTATTCTTGAGCTGCATGGTGATATGGCTGCTGGCAATAATATAGACTACAACATGGAGCCAATGTCAGGCTGGTCAGGAGGATGCTCGTGTTTTGATAGCAGCCTGATCTCATGAAATTTACATGACCATGACAACATTTTTGCAAATCAAAATTTACTTACTGTATTACATGTTTGGCTGCAGTTTTCCAGTGAAATGTCCAGCTGGGGGCACCAAAAGCAATTTAAATTATGATGTAATCAGACGAAGTTTTGAGGTGAATTTTAGATGGATGTTTTATTAATTAAAACGTACCACCCTAACCTAAAACTAATGCCCTCTTAAAGGTACAGATCCGTGCCATCATGAACCCCGTGTTGTTTACCAAGGAGTGGATGATGAATGATCCAAAAATAAGATTACTATAAAAATAATAGGCGAACAGATGAAAAATGTTGCTGTTTTCTTGTAGGTATTGTTTTTGAGGCTATGAAAAAATTATAATTACTATATAAAACAATTCATACACTTGATGAGTCTTTGATTGAAAAGGTATTTCATATGCATTTCTGTACAGAAATCTGATATATGGCAAGTTACATATATAATGTAATTTTTTTGGGCTTATATAGTATGTACATAGCCTATACAAATTTTATGATGATAAAAAACTGATTTAAAGAAAATACTGTATATGTTACATATGGAACAACAGCCAGTTTTAGTATTTTGTTATTATGTTGTTGCATTTATAAGCAAAACATGTGACTTTTTATATTGTATATTTTTATGCAGGCCTACTTTTTCATATCATATGTTGTCATAAATCAGATTTCAATTTTGTATGGGTTTAACCTGTAAGCTATTTAAATGTCAACTGGAACTGAAATTGGAATTTATATTGCCTCATCATTTCAAAAGTCAACCACACGCCACTGCAGTACACCTATTTATTAATGTGATTATATAATCAGTCAATCGTGTGGCAGCAGTGCAGTGCATAAAATCATGCAGACATGTGTCAGGAGCTTCAGTTAATGTTCACATCAACCATCAGATGGGGAAAATAATTCGATCTCAGAGATTTCGACCGTGGCATGATTCTTGGTGCCAGACAGGCTGGTTTGAGTATTTCTGTAACTGCTCATCTCCTGGGATTTTCACACACAAATGTCTCTAGAGTTTACTCAGAATGGTGCCAAAAACAAAAAACATACAGTGAGTGGCAGTTCTGCGACTGGAAATGCCTTGTTGAAGAGATATGTCAACAGAGAATGACCAGACTGGTTTGAGCTACTGTAAGGTAATTGTAATGTGCAGAATAGCATCTCAGAATGCACAACACGTCGAACTTTGCGGTGGGTGAGCTACAACAGTAGAAGACCATGTTGGGTTCCACTTCTGTCAGCCAAGAACAGAAAGCTGAGGCTATAGTGGGCACAAGCTCACCAAAACTGGACAGTTGAAGACTGGAAATACATAGCCTGGTCTGATGAATCTCGATTTCTGCTGAGGCACACAGATGGTAGGATCAGAATTTGGCAGCAACAGCATGAATCCAAGGACCCAACCTGCCTTGTCTACAGTCCGGGCTGGTGGCGGTGATGTAATGGTGTGAGGAATGTTTTCTTAGCACACTTTGGGCCCATTAATACCAATCAATCTTCAAATATTTACCAAATTATTAAGTTGCGGGTACTTTATAACGAAGAAAAATATGAACAAGCCTTAGAGGATAAAATTACAGTCTTGGCTGGGTGTGGTAATTTATCCATTCATTGCACTAGGTGATGTGCACAAGCTTTCAATAGATATGTTTTTTAAACTGAGCCCAAAAGGACTTTGAGGCATTAGCTGCACCTCTCGACAGTCTGATGCTGAATTACTGTAGATGAATTGGCTTCTGTCAGCTGAGTGAATATTGCCTGGAGAGAATCGATTCCATGTGATTCCATGTCCATTTAGCCAATGCAGATTAAATAAAATGAAACTTTGTGTTAACCATGCAGAAGAATTCTGTGCAGATTGGGCAAATAATAAATGGACTCACATCATGGATTTAATTAATCTTCTTAATTGGAGAATGCAGAAGAATTGCTCAAGCAGTGATAGTGTTATTTGTGAGATTGCAGGGTCAGTTACTAATCACAATTTAAATAGTTTATTAAATTGATGGGTTGATCTGTAATTTTGAAAGTAGTGACCCATGTATGCATTTATATGCCTGAAAGTTTTGTTTGTACCAAATTTTGTACTGTATATAGTAGTTTAGGATTTAATTGCAATTTAGTTGCTGATTTTTATTCAGGGTAGCTCAATGAAATTGCAGGAACACCCCTTTGAGAGCAACCTGGGACTAAGTGCCTAGCTTAAGTGTACTTGATAAAAACGCAATATTGTGATGTTGGTACCTCTCCACTTAGTATTTGGGATTGAGCATGCAATCTTTGTATTAGCAGCTCAGACATTTAGTCACTGGGCTACCACTGGCCCACCAAGTACCATCCTCATCTTGCAGATTAATTCACACAGGCTAATGGACTTGTTCTGCCTCTTAATATAGCTAAAAGCAGGGAAAGCCAGTCCATCTAACTCATTACATTGGTGTAATCCTTTATGGTTAATTAGGTTTTTCTCCGTCTCTGTCAGGTCAATGGAAATTTATGATTTAGCAGAAAAAGGTAAGGGAGTAGCTTTTGTGACATATTCGTGAGACAGCGGGAGAGAGTGTGTAGAGATGAGCCATGTTGATGTCCTTGATACCAAGTGAAATATTTAGTGGATGGATAAAAGTCAAATGTATTAATATGTTCAAAGGCAAAAGTGTGCACACAGACTAGATCTGATGTATCAGCTTGAGTGAACAGAATACATTTAGGTGGATGGTAGAAGAGGAAGCTGAATTGCAGCTCAGTTTATAACTTTTAACTAATGTTTAGAGGTCGACTGAGTAAGTTTTATCAAAATTTACTGAAAAATGTTGGATTCAAAAAATATTGTCTACTGACACTTGGCTGTTGTTTGGAATTGGCAGAAGGGGAACTACAGTACCACTGCTTTTAAAGGAACAGTTTACCCTAACATTCAGTCATTTACTCACCCTCATGTTGTTTCAAACCTGTATGACTTTATTGTTTTACATGGAACACAAATGGAGATGTGTTCCATGTAAATATGTTTAATATTAAACATATTGTTTACGTGTTGTGGCTATACTTCTGAAACAGTGAGAATTTTAACATAAAAAATTGGCTAACTTTTTATTTTTTAATTCTCACTGTTTCAGAAGTATAGCATGATATAGAAGTATAGAACATGATTTTAACGCAATAAAATCACTTAACCTTTTCTGTGAAAAGTTATAGCCAATTTTACATCTTCATTGCCATGACAATGTAATGTCAATAAAACCTAAAATCCTAAAACGACTGTAAAAATTATGATTTAAACAACTTTAATTCATTAATAAATAATGTAAGTGCTTTTATACAATTACAAGCTTCACATTTCTGTTTTTAAGCCCTCCAAAAATTGGCCCCCACTCCCATTGTAAGTGCTTCACTCTAACCTCGATTTTTGCAGTCGATAAAGCTTAACTTGTGTTGAACCCGGAACATTACTTTAAAGACATTTGATATGCATTAGCAGGTTAATATGTTGGAATGTATGTATGTGTTATTATTATTATTATTATTATTATTATTATTATCCCATTTAATCCCAGCTAAATGAAGACATGTATTCAGCTTCTTGGATAGCCCAAAGAAACAAACTGAATACATTTTCTAATATTTATATATACAGTATACAGTACTGTGCAAAAGTTTTAGGCACATAAGATGTTTTACAAAAACATTTGTCTTAAGATGGTTATTTATTTCTTCAATTTTAGTGTGTCAACAGGAAATATACATTTTAGACTCCCAAACATTACTTTTGCTAATTGAATAGAATAGAAAAACAGGGAGCCCTGCAACAGATAGCATTGCCCCCACTGAGCCCCCCACTGAACATGGAGTCAGTCTGGGATTACATGAAGAGACAGAAGCAATTGAGACAGCCTAAATAGATAGAAGAACTGTGGCAAATTCTCCAAGAAGCTTGGTACATCCTATCTGCCAACAACCAATAAAAACTGTGTCCAGGTCATCACACCAAATCTTGACTTAGCTTTTTTGTTTACTGGACTTTGTATGATGTTAACTGATAAATGAAAACTATTTATGGCATTATTTGTGAAGACATTCTCACTATGCAATATTTTTCACAAGTGCCTAAAATTTTTGCTCTGTACTGTATATATTTTATATTTTAAGACCCAATAGAAAATTGCAAACAATAAAGTTACATAATTTAATATTGTTTTACTAAGTTGCAGTTGTGTAGGAAAAGAAAATGATAAACCAAGAATAATTGCATTTTCTTTTTTCTTTGTTTCATTTATTGTAACAATAATTTGAAATCTCAAATTTTATAATGGGAGTCAATCAGTCACCTTTTCAAATATGAGACTCTTATGTTTCCCACTGGTCACAGTTGTTACATATTTTTCCTGCCTAACAATTCTTCAAGATTTATTTGTCCTATGAGCATAAAATGTATTAATGTCAAGTTTTACTTACTTCCTTTTATGAAGTCTTTACACACAGATGTATCTTTCAGAGGAGCTTCACGTGAAATCAAGACTGTTAGCACTTTAATTAATAGTTGACAACTCTGTGTAAAATTCAACAATAACTGTTTGTAGACCCTTCAAATTACATAAATTTTGTTCACAAATGTAACCGGTGTGATTAAATTGGCCTGGCCAATATATTGGTCTACCACTACTCAGGTTTTATGTACACAAAAATGTTTTGTCAGTTAACCCAAATAAGCGCTTCATGTGGTAACATCTACATTAAATAATTTAAGTCAAGTATTATTTAATATGACCAAATATACCTGACTACATTAGTTTACCCCTACAGAACATATGTTTAAGAGTCAGATCAGTTAGAAATATAATAGCTCCCTAAGGTAACAATTGCACATTTTGACTTTTTACCATGTATTATTCTAGATTGCATTCATGCTGACATTGTTCATGCTGGAATCTATATGTGAATTTTTCATGCAACTGTTCAGCATCAAACAGTATATTCCCTCTTTTGTTTTCAGGACATGGAACAAAGGGTGTGTTTGAGCTCCTGGCAGGCTGGAGAAGAACCAGAGAGAGTTTGCCCTTCAAAGAGCGAGTAGCAGATGCATTTGCCGATGTGATGGTATGCTACACCATGACCAGCTCCCTCTATATCATCACCTTCGGCATGGGTGCCAGCCCCTTCACCAACATCGAATCAGTGAAGGTCTTTTGCCAGAGCATGTGTGTAGCAATCTTGGTGAACTATTTCTATGTGTTTTCATTCTACGGCTCCTGTCTGGTGTTTGCTGGGCAATTGGAGCAAAACCGCTATCACAGCGTCTTCTGCTGCAAAATACCCTCGGTGGAGTATCTCGACCGCCAGCCCACTTGGTTTAAGACCATGATGAGTGACGGCCACGACCTATCCACGCACCACGATAGCGTTCCATACCAGAACCACTTCATTCAGCACTTTCTGCGGGAGCATTACACCGAATGGATTACCAACACCTACGTCAAGCCTTTTGTGGTCATCCTCTACCTGATTTATGCCTCCTTTTCTTTCATGGGATGCTTACAAATTAGCGACGGCTCCAATATAATTAATCTGCTAGCAAGTAATTCACCCAGCGTGTCGTTCGCCCTGACCCAACAGAAGTACTTCAGCAACTACAGTCCAGTGATTGGGTTTTACATCTACGAACCCATCGAATATTGGAACTCAACAGTTCAGGAGCACCTCAAGACGTTAGGGCAGGGCTTTAATAAGATTTCGTGGATCGATAATTACTTCCACTATTTGAGGGTCGTCAATGTCAGCGCATCAACCAAAAGTGACTTTATTAACATTCTCAAGACTACTTTTCTTAGGAGCCCAGAGTACCAACAATTTGTTGATGACATCATTTTCTCCAAAAATGGAGATGAGTATGACATTATCGCATCCAAGATGTACTTGGTAGCCAGAACAACTGAGAAGACCAGGGAGGAGGTTGTAGAGCTGCTAGAAAGACTTCGACCCCTCTCCCTCATCAACAGTATCAAGTTCATTGTTTTCAACCCAACCTTTGTTTTCATGGATCGCTACAGTTCCTCTATCATCTCCCCTATTCTGACATCAGGATTTAGCGTGCTCACCATTCTCATCCTCACCTTTTTCCTGGTCATTAACCCACTGGGGAACTTCTGGTTGATTTTGACCATCACCTCTGTGGAGCTGGGCGTCCTGGGTCTCATGACGCTCTGGAATGTAGACATGGACAGCATCTCTATCCTGTGCCTTATTTATACTCTCAACTTTGCCATGGATCACTGTGCCCCCCACCTCTACACTTTCGTTCTGGCCACTGAGCACACGCGGACTCAGTGCATCAAGATCTCACTGGAGGAGCATGGGGCTGCCATTCTGCAGAACACCTCATGTTTTGTAATTGGGATAATGCCCCTTCTCTTTGTGCCTTCAAACTTGACCTATACACTGTTCAAGTGCTCCCTTCTCACGGCCGGCTGCACAGTACTACACTGTTTCGTCATCCTACCAGTGTTTTTGACTTTCTTCCCACCTTCTAAAAAGCGGCACAAGAAAAAGAAACGAGCCAAGCGGAAAGAGCGGGAAAGGGAGAGGGAACGGGAGAGGGAGAGAGAGGAAATCGAGTGCATCGAAGTCAGGGAAAACCCTGACCACGTGACCAGTGTTTGAAAGGCATGTGTTTGCGTGTAGGTAGTAAAAAAGCAGGTCCTGTCCACTAGGGGGCAGTGTCACACGGCACTTCACCGGCCCAGAGGTGTCCATGATCAGGCACACTCTCCGCCGGGACGACACTCACAGCCCCAGT
This sequence comes from Myxocyprinus asiaticus, assembly GCF_019703515.2. Lineage (NCBI taxonomy): Eukaryota > Metazoa > Chordata > Actinopteri > Cypriniformes > Catostomidae > Myxocyprinus > Myxocyprinus asiaticus. The sequence continues at coordinate 12,766,161 of NC_059368.1, forward strand.
AATCAACAGCAGTGCGGTCCAGAGTAACAAACCTTCTCACTTGTCTCTTGTGCACCCTTCATCCAGAACAGTGTATAACATCTGCAGCTGCTAGCTTAACATGAACGTTTTTTTTACATATTGAACTAATTCAAAAGTCCTAAAGTGAAGGCCTATGTTTAAATGTTTCACTCCAACAAGCATGAATCTAAGTAGGTTGTTTCCCACACGAATGAAGAAATCTTCTAGATCTAGACAGTGTTTTTGATATGCAAGTGTGGTGCATTTCTCTAGCGGTATTCCCAAGGGTATTCATACTATACATTTTGTTTAAAACAGAGCAGAATATCACAATCAGAAGTATATTTGCTCACATTTAGCACCAACATGATTCCTTTTGTTCAGTCAATGTTTTTTATAAGTGTTATGCACCTCACGTTCCCCAACCACTGTGCTTATATAATTAATCAAGACCAATTCTGTTTAAAAATAACTGTGGGAAGAATAGTAGCAAATGGAAGTAGCAATTGTCAGTGTCCATCAAATTATGCAACACTCTCCAAAAAATAACAGTTGGGAAGCATTGATCACAAATGTCCTGTATCAAATATGATATCATGATATCTGCAACTACAGAGAAATAGATTAACTGAATACAAATTAAATCATCCACACCTTGTACGTGGAAAATCTTCAACAAGAAAGTCATTAATGGAGTTATTACGAATTGGAAAGGGAGATTTTCTCCTTTAAATGTTTAGTGAGAGTGCATTTATCAAATTTGATATTTTGCTGATATTCAGACTGTAATTTTTATTTTCTCTTCAGGATAAACAAGCAGTGCTGAGCTGAAAAGAGATGTTTTTTGTGTAGAGACCTCTGATATGAACATAACGAAGATGTTTTATCTTCAATATTAAACTTGATATACTTTTTAAAAGATTTTTAAAATACCCAAGCTTGTCATTCATGATAAAAGAGACTTGGAGTATGTGTTAATGCTGCATTTGTATGGTTTCTTAGTTTGTTCATTCACTTGCTTGTTTCTTACAAAATCAAACCTGATCGTGTAGTTAGGGGGAAAACAAAAAAATTACAAAAAGATTAAAGTGTTACTTTTCGTATGATTGTTTTGTTATTTTGCACAGTAGACATACATAAAGATTCACTGAAGGCTGTCATCTAAAAATATTTGTATCAAATCACATGGGAAGGTATTGTTTTTTAATGTAGCATGTGTTTCGTCTATATTTGAGTGTATTTGCAGGGTTAAGCAGTGCAGATGATATACACTGTGTTCACGCTGAAGAAATATCTTGCACAAATCAATATAAAGGTGTTACTGTCAAGGTACAAGCTAGTGAAAAGAGTCTGTCTGTTATAAAATGTTAGAAGTGTTCTCTTGCATAATAGTCCACCTTTACACCTTGCATTAATATATATGTTTTCAGTGATTGGATCGCATAGCTAAAGAATATGCAGATACTATCTAAAGATGAAGAGCATTTTAATGGCAGGTGTCAAGACATCACATTACGCAATGTTGTGTATTAGCATAATAGCCAATCCACACAGTGTTTATATATGGGTTATTTTATGCCATGAAAAGTAGCTCTGTTAATGCAGCAATTGGACATACTGCATCACTCAAAACAAGCTCTCTCAAGAAACAGAACTCAGTGTTGAAAATGTATTGAATGAACTTGCACAGTTAAATGAGTTTAAAAGTGAAATAAAAACAGAAGTTTAATTTTTGGGTGAACTGTCCCTCTGAAGGAATGTTCCAGGTTCAATACAAGTTAAAGTGAGAGTTCACCCAAAAATGAAAATTCTCTCATCATTTACTCACCCTCATGCCATCCCAGATGTGTATGACTTTATTTCTTCTGCAGAACAGATTTTTAGATGAATATCTCAGCTCCTTAGGTCCTCACAATCAGAGTAAATGATGACCAAAACTTTGAAGCTCCAAAGCACATAAAGGCAGCATAGAAGTAATACATAAGACTTCAGTGGTTAAATCTATATCTTCAGAGTGAATGTGATAGGTGTGGGTGAGAAACAGCCTTAAATATTTAAGTCCTTTTTTATTATAAATTCTCCTCCCTGCCCAGTAGGTGGCAATATGCTTGAAGAATGCAAATCGCCTAAAACAAAAGAAAAAGAATGTGAAATTGGAGATTGATAGTAAAAAAAAAAAAAAGAAAATTGATCTGTTTCTCACCCACACGTATAATATCGCGTATTATATATATGGAGCTTCAAAGTTTTGGTCACCATTTATTTGCATTGTGTGTCTTTGTGTTCTGCAAAAGAAAAAAAGTCACACCTGGGATTGCATGAGGGTGAATATATGATGAGGGAATTTTCATTTTTGGGTGAACTATCCCTTTAAGCTCAGTGAACAGCATTTATGACTCCTTTATTATATATATAAAAAAAAAAAAAAAATTACAATGGAAGTGAATGGGCCAATGCATAAACGCTAAAATGCACATTGTTTCAAAAGTATAGCCACAAGGCATAAATGTTATACATGCTAAACATGAATTTGGTGTGATAAAATCACTTATTAACCTTATCTGAATAAAGTTAGATCCAGTATTACAACTTTATCATCATGACAGTTGAGGTTAGTAATCGAGTTAGTTATCACACTAAAATCATCTCAACATGTATAATGTTTACATCTTTTGCCTATACTTTTGAAACGGTTTGTATTTTGGCATATATGGACTGGCCCATTCACTTCTATTGTAAGTGTCTTTAACCGCAATTGTTGCTTTTGTTAATATATATAGCCTATAAACAAAGGGCGAGTCGTAATTATTTTTGTGGTAGGTAATCAACATTATGCCACAAATGCTGTCGATCGAGCTTAACTTGTATTGAACCTGGGACATTTCTTTACATTTTTACCAATCTAGTTCCCCACACTCCCTGCAAGCCTCTAGTTTAATATTCTGATAATCACAGATTAAAAATATTTAATATAAATATTTGATCAAACTCTTGTTTGTCCTAATGAACACATAAAAATCAGCAGTGTAAAGATGTAATCAAAATAATTAGATCCTTACCTCGTGCCATATCAAACATGTAGCACAACTGTTCTTGTGCTTGCCGTGTTTTCATAAGTTCAGACAGAGTGTTTTCCCTGTATTTACAGTCAGTCTATTCCAATATGATTCTAGGTCAGTCAATGCAGTGTATGCCTCTACATAGATTGCCTGCCAAAAAACACACGGAATTCTAGACCCAAAAATCAATTATTTTTAACATAATGTTGAAATAATGCTGGCTTTTGTCCTGTTGTGTACATTGTTCACATTCCATAATCATTGGACTGTGCAGAACTCTTGTTTGCGATTAGTGTGACGCATGTGGTAGCCAGAGCCTTATTGATCCAGTAAAATAACTGGGCATTGTAGAGTCATTCCAAAGGCAGAGGGCCTTTCAGTGTGGAAGGTTACACTTAGTTTATTCTAGAGGTTGAGATAAATGGACCAAAAGTTTGCCGCAGACTTGAAGACCAGAATAGCTTGGGGGTAATTACAGACTCCATTACATACCACAAACTAACTGCAAAACGGTTCATAAACAGTTGGTGAGACTATGTACACTGATAATGTAATGGTTTATAGACTGAAGTGAATGGCCACCTAGTTAGATACAACATTCCAAACTCAGCAAGTTTCATAAATATTATCCAATGAAAAGTTTGTGTAATTAGTGTCTAACACCGATGGCACCCCCATGCCATCGGTGTGTAAGAGCCACATGATATTTGTGTTGAAAGAGGCATGAAAATTAGATGTGTAATGAAAATGATGAAAATCATACCCAAAATGACTGTGTATGCATGTATTGAATGTATGCATGTATTTTGTTAGTGTGTAATATGTTGTTTTTATTTATTTTCTGTCTTTTTGAGAGCTGTATTTGCTAGAGTGGACTCTGTTTTAATGCATATGTGATACCATCTTCAGTAATTTGTTTTACTAAATTTAATTTATTCTGAGCTTTAAACCAGTAGGAAAAATAATAAATTGTAAAATAAATGTAAAGTATTTTTTTTTAAATTAAAGAAACGAAAACATTTTTTTTTTTAAGATAAAGGTCATATTATTAAAAAAGCTATAAAAACCAAATAAATTAATAAATAATTAAATTCTAAACTCATTAGGCCAGTAATAACATATGAGAATGTTATTTGCATCAACAAACCAGTTTTTTTCTCACTACAGTGCTGCAATATATTAGATGTTTCTCAGCTTTTTTTATTATATATATATATATATATATACACAGTATTTAGGACTAGCAGCCTATATGAAAACCATGATAATGTAATTTTGCGGGAGACAACATATCTCCCTAATGTGCAGCTTTCCCACATTTAAAATCCATTTCTTCATAGGTAGCCCACACTTAATCTTAATTAGAAATCTTAATTGTAATGCAATGTAATCATAGGTAAAGAATGTTTGTAAGAACTTTGCTAAATGTACTGATAAAGCTCTTAAAATGGCAAATAACAATGTTGACAATTCAGGACACTTTAAGTTAGAATTATGTAACCCAACAGTGTATATCACATCCACTAAACAGCTGGTCATATTTTTAGAGTTAAGCCTTTATAGATGAAAATCTGCATACTGCTCTTCTTAGTTATGATGCATGTTTTTGGATCAGGCCATAAATTACTTAGTCAACATCTATATTATCTGCTTTATTTACTTTAAAGTGGCTCACAAATCAAAGTCAACACAAAGTCACCACCGTTTTCAGTGAAACAGACTTAAGGCATGCAGCTACTCATTCTGAGGGCCATAAATCAAATATGCACTTTTGGGCTCAAATCATTTAACACAACAGGACAGTTTTCATGAGACTGCAAATCACTACCAAACTTAAAGTGACTGAATATACAAATAATTATTAATCATTTTCATTTTTTTCTTTTACATGCGATGTCATCAGACAAACGGATACTTTAACACGTCTACACAGATACGTTTTCGTTTAAAAATGCATTGTTTTTGCTATGTTTACACCTCTTGTCCACACTGGAACAGCATTTTCCTCAATCGAAAAATGGAGCAATTCCAAAAGTGCTCTCGATTATACTGGAAAATGATGACGTTAGGAAACTGAAAACGGATTTGTGTGGTTGTGGTGTTATATGGCTCTGTGGGCCCTGAATTAAGGATTGCATGGAAATAGCCCAATTTGGATATCAAAACCTTCTGTGTATAATGTTTTCCCAGGAGTCTCAGATGTCTTTTTCTGGCACAATATTTCTAACATTGTATTTAAAAGCTCATTTGAAACTTAAACTTTCAGATCAACTTGTGATTATTTGATCAGGAGATATACAATATGAAGTCAAAGGGGTAGAAAGCATCATTTTAACAACAGATAAACACTAATAACATCATACTTTGGCACACACTATATAGCAAATCAAAGAATAAACATTCAGAGTGGTAAACATCTGAAAGTTGGGCAAATTATATAGACCATAAAACATATTGATGGACATATTGAATAACTGGCATTTCTTCAGAATTCTGTCATTGAGCACTGAGTCGAGTATTAATGCAGAAACCAGTGAATATACCAGTGTAATTGGTATTGTATTTCGTTTGAACAATTTGTCAAGTAAATGTAACAGCTGTATTTTTAACCAACTGCATTGCCAAGGACAAAGTCACTGCAATACACTGAGGGACATTTTTAATACAGAACATTTGATGGATGATATTCTGAATTCAAGGTTGATGTGATAAAATACTAACTGGATATGAATCTGCTTTTGAACACACACCAGCATGTACAGGTATTCTTTTCCATAATCAGGTCACCTATACTGAGCAATAATGTCAATACAAAGCAAAGCGCGAAACTGTGTATTGCTTCCCCGCTTTTGGCGTACCTCAAATGCAAGGGTTTTTGCAACTCTTTTCAGCTAAAACCTTTCAGCCATGACAATGATATTCATGATTTTCACATCTCTGCATTTCAAGCCAGGTTCTTTAAGTGAAAATTAAACAAAACACCTAAAACCACTGAGCTAAGTATAATTCGGTTGCCAACTTTAACATCAGGGGCCATATTATAGAAACTTCCTGTTTTAAGTCTTAAGCTAACAACTGACTAGTTCCGTAACTTTGTTTCTAAACAGATAAGATTGAATTCTAGAATTAGGATGTTTCTGTTGTACACCTCAGTTGTATCTTGTTCAGTTACATGAGCAGATGTCCCATGTATAACGAGCTCTTCAGTAAAACCATAATAATAATCAGTGGGAGGGCAAGTAATGAATTATTTTTTTTTTTAAAGCTGAAAAACAGAAAGTTGTGGCTAATTAAGATTGGCTTATTTTTGGTGATCCGATTTGTTGTTTAGCCAATGATACTTGACAATGCAGACAGTGTTTTAAAGGGATAGTTCACACAAAAATGAAAATTCTCTCATCATTTACCCACCCATCCCAGAAGTTTATGACTTTTTCTTCTGCAGAACACAAATTATGATTTTTAGAAAAATATTTCAGCTCTGTAGGTCCTCACAATGCAAGTGAATGGGTGCCAAAATTGATGCTCCAAAAAGCAAAAGGCAACAAAAAAGTAATCCATATGACTCCAGTGTTTTAATCCATATCTTCAGAAGTGATATGATGGTGTGGGTGATAAATATTTAAGTCCTTTTTTGCTAGAAATTCTTTCCCCTGCCCAGCAGGGGGCAGTATGCATGAAGAATGTGATCTGTTTCTCACCCACACCGATCATATCACTTCTGAAGACATTGATTTAAGGAGTCTTATGGATTACTTTTATGCTGATTTATGTGATTTTTGTAGCTTCTAAATTTTCGCACCCATTGATTTGCATTGTATGGACCAAAAGAGCTGAGAAATTGTTCTACAAATCTTCATTTGAGTTCAGCAGATGAAAGAAAGTCATACACATATTGGATGGCATAATGGTGAGGGAATTTTCATTTTTGGGTGAACTACACCTTTAAGTGAGTGACGTTTAAAGATAATGTTCAGGTTTTTTAAGTTTGGTGGCATTAATTTGTTTTCCATTTAAGCTAATGGTAATTGTCTTGGTAAATGTTATGCAAGTTCTTGTCAGTTTTGTTAAAACAGAAAGAATTAGACAAGAAACAGATTGCCATGGATAGTATGTCTTATCAAAGCTTTTAAAAATGTTACAATCAGAGACCCACAGGACCATAAAATATGAAAGTTATGCATCCAAAGCATTTTAATGTGTCCATTTACACTTATTTTTCTAAGCAGCTTACAGAACAGAAAATGACACAGTACAAACTAACAGTAAATTACACTGATACAACATGAGACCTAATATTTAATAATTTAAGACAGGTCAACTTTTAGACATAGTAATCTAGGAAACTTAGTCTAGTGGTCAACACAAATTGTTCTGTGTAAAGAAATTTTAAAATGTTGTAGTCTTCAAATAAAACAGAGAACCTTTAGGCCAGATCTATAGACATAATTAGCACATAAGAGTAAGTGCTTTTATTCAAATCCATTGTTGAAAATGGCCCAAATATGTGCAGCACTATAGGAATGTTTAATGGTAGGGATATATTAATCTTAAATGTTTATTAATAGTGAACACTATATTGCATTTTACAATTCCTTAGGGTCTTTACAAATAGAACAAAGTCAAATCAATAGCAAGATAGAAAAATGTTGCAGTGTAGCGTGAAATATTTAAAAATGGCACTGAAAAAAAAACAAACTGATTTATCTCTTTTGCCACCATGGGTAATTATGGTAAAGATATTAGTATGTATGCAAAGATGCTCTCTTTTGTGTTTTTTGATTAACACATTAGTTCCGAAGCATGAAAGTTTAGTTCCTATGCTTATGCAGAACACTGTGATGCTCATATTAAGTTTACTTTTTTGGACATGCTTGCAGCAGACAGGGAGTGAAGCCATCAGAGTAAAATGTAAATGGGCAAGTTTGATTTTGAACCCAATGTTAGGGGTAAACCCATTTATGAATTAAAAAGTTAAAATGAAACTGTGATGCTTACAACGGCTTAGAGCTAGACAATGACATGGTTTTGTGGCCTAAAACAACCTTGTTATGTAATTCTTAGTCTGTGTTAACTTGTGTGAATCTGAATTTGTGTTCATATACCCCATTGCCTCATTTCTTATTTCCCACTGCTTGCACTCAGCAGCTCCAGTGCTTAATTCAATGAACTGCCGCAAATAGGTTACATAACCTCTCTGCAGCGATTCTGTATTCTTACCTGATTACTTCTGTACTTTGTTCAGAGTCAATAGCCCTGTAAACAGGCCCTCATGCAAGTTTCTCAAGCAGAGAAAGGAACAAAGAAAGAATAAATAGATGAGTGAAATAAGGGTAATTGAACAGCAAAATGTATGTGACATAATGATTTAAGTCTGTTTGTGCAGTTGTACACTTGTATTGAAGTTTTTTGTTTTTTTTTTGTTTTTTGTTTTTTGTTTTGCTTTCACTGTGAAGTGGATATGTCAGACTTAAAAACATCAAGTTTTTAGATTCCATTCTGATTAAATTATTTTAAAATTTTACAGAGCACACAACACAGCATAAAGACCACAGCATTAAATGACTATGTCTTCCATTAATATGGTGTTGAGATTTTAACATGCAGCAGATTACCAAAACACTGTTTAATTTCAGTTTAATGACTATCATGTATGGACAGTATAGAATTCAGTGCTTCTCCACAAGGTAGTGAGAAACATGAACTGAACTGATTAGCCAAAAATAGAAATCATTAGTAAACCGATCATTTAAAGGAATGTCTTTAAGTCTGAATTTATAAGAGGTATGCATTTGAATGCTCTGAATATTTTCATTGTAAACTATTTTTTACTGCCTGCTATGTTGAAGCTATAAATATTATGCTGATGTAAATTTTTATATGGAAACGTGAAAAAAAAAAAAAAAAAGATTTTTCATTAAAGCCTTTGTCAATGAAACTTCATGGAATTATGACTGGGAACCTTCTGTGTATAATGTTTTCCCAGGAGTCTCAGATGTCTTTCTCTGGCACAATATTGCAATCTTTCTTCTCTGATGAGACAAAATGATGAATGAGAGTCTTGGTGTTTACCATCAGTGTGATTCAAACTAATTTTGTTATGTCTCGTTATGTTTCGTTAGTGTCATCCCTAATGTAACGGTTAGCTTGCTTTGTCTTTATAGATTCCATTAGCTCGACATGTTCTCTAATTTAAGATTTATATTAATAGAGAGCGAAACCATCCAATCCTTTTTGCTTGAATAAGAGCTATTTTACTCACAACCACTGTCTGAAATTAATATCTACAAGAAAACTGCTAATGTGTACCTTGAATGCACTGCAAGGGGACGTTCACACTTGGGGGATTTGTCATGTAATAGGTAATGTATTTCAACTTCCACAAGGAATCTCACAGCGCCAATGTTTGATGTTTAATAAACACGAAGATTTGGGGGATTTTGGTTCAATTTTTTATTTATTTATTTGTATGTGGGCGGGGCTACTGGACACAATGCAGCAGAAATAGAAACAATAGAAAATATACATTTACTCTTGTTTCTCTTTATTTACTTCAGCCTATTTATTTTCTGCATTGTCTGTTTTAACTCTTTAAGCACAATGTATGCTTGGCAATATTGTCAATCAAGCATTCAGGTGTCACATCTGATTAGTACACAGTTTATATTGCTTTGGAATAAAAGTGTCTGCCAAATGCAAAAACATACATTTTGAAATGAATTTCACCATTCCAATATGTTACAATTCGACTTTATGGATGGTGTTCACATTGTCTGTTGATGTTCTACATTTCTACCAACGATATTGCACGTGACAGATGCTGAGAAGGATAAGATTCAAGAGAGCATATTTACGTGGGTCCCTACAGAGAGGTCTATTCTGTAACTCCCCTTTATGAAATTAGTTTGATTGAAATGGTGAATTCTAGATTAAGGTTGTTCTTCCTTCTCCATCTCTGAGAGACTTGTCCACAGAAACATGTCTTCAAGCCTTTCCATTTTGTTCGAATAAGCTTCAGCTAAGGGTGGCATATTTAGCGTTTATATCTGAATTGGGATTTGGAAAGTTAAAAGTAATCTTTTTATGTAACGTTTCCTTTTTTATCGAAAACAAGCATTAAATCGCCTGTACAGCTGAAAGGAACTAGTTTCACAACTAACTTTTGGCAACCTCTCCTAGACATAAATGGAGCTCACACGTGCCTATAAGCCCTACAACACTTACTGCATTGGCCAATGGAGGCAGTGTTTTAAATTTCGGTCAGCATATACGGTACTGATTTTTGCTAAAGAAAAGTCGACCTACTCTTTCCGATTTCACTGTGAGATCAGGCTGACAAATATATAAGCAGTTTAAGTCTGTATGGAGACTGACTTGGGGCAGTCACTGCTGGGCTCTTTCACGGTTTGTGCGACTCTTCAGGATAAGAAAGTTGGTAGCAATTTATTTTACAGTACTGTTCTACATTTACGAACTATATAATAACAACAACAACTAAAGTAATTACTAGGTACTAACCCTAAACCTAAACCCATACATAACCTTAACCCATATTAAGTACATGCAGGGTTGGGAAGTAACGGAATAGATGTAACAGGATTATGTATTTAAAATACAAAATATAAGTAACTGTATTCCACTACAGTTACAATTTAAATAATTGGTAATTAAAATACAGTTACATTCAAAAAGTATTTTGATTACTGAAGAGATTACTTTGCATTTTATTGTCATTTGTTTCATTTAATATTTAGTCCTTTCAGATGGAAAACATTTATACATATAAATGATGCAATCTAAATTTGAACAGCGGTGAAACACTCTTATGATGCGTTACATTCTTACAAGCAGACAGAGAAGTAAGTCTGAAGTAAGTTTGGAGCAGAAGAAATAGAAATAAACCTTGTGTAAATTGCTATTTCTAGCCATTTTACATGCACATTACCAGGCATGATCATGTTTTTTTATCAAGAAAATTCAGGTTGGATCATAATTTATTTTTTTCTAGTAAGATCTTTGATATTAGGGCAGAAATCGTATTCTTGATAATAATTTTTTTTATTGTTTTCCTGTAAAAATATCTGAAAATCCTTAAAACAAGAACAATTTGATTCATCTTATTTAGAAACAACACTGCATAAGATATTTAGGTTTTTCAGAGAATGTATTTTTAACATGTGTATTTTGTCTTACTGTACTGGCAGAGTTTTATAGTCAAAACAAGTGAAAGAATCTACCAGTGCTGAAGTAGTAATCCAAAGTATTTAGAATATGTTACTGACCTTGAGTAATCTAACAGAATACGTTAGAAATTACATTTTACAGCATGTATTCTGTAATGGAATACATTTCAAAAGTAACCCTCCCAACCCTGAGTACATGTATATTACTAAGTGCTTTCTTGGGTAAGTACACTATAAAAGGTACACTTAAAGTGCAACCAAAAAGTTATACAGGTTTGGAACAACATGAGGGTGAGTATGTGATTGCAGAATTAGCATTTTTGGACAAACAATTGCTTTAATGGCAAATGTTTATGTCCCAAAAATGTGTTTTTTATATAAACTATCAATTTTATTTCATAGACCTTAGATATCATTGAGGTGTTCACAGGGGCGGATCTAGGGTCAGCTGATATACTGGACTTAACCTAGACCTCTCTGGATATGTATGGGGCCATCCTTTGATTTAATATCGGAATATAATACACTTTATAATACAATTTTAAATATTACATCTTTTGGGTGTCATTTATATAGTTAATCTTAAAATATTACTGAAACTGAGGCTAAATGTCTCACTAACATTTGGCTCAGCCTCAGATATGCTCAAATTAAAAGCTGATTGCTTATAACACTATGTACTGTAAAACGGGATTTAAAAAAACACTTTTTTCTTTCTTTTTTTTTTTTTTTTTTTTTTTGGCTTTCCAGTTGACAGTTTAATAACCTATTATTGATTTGTCGGCTTGAAACAACCACACCATCTTTTTCCAGAGCAGTCTGTATTTCTCCCGAGGTTACCCGTGGGTTTTTCCTTGTATCCCGAACAATTCTTCTGGCAGTTGTGGCTGAAATCTTTCTTGGTCTACCTAACCTTGGCTTGGTATCAAGAGATCCCCGAATTTTCCACTTTTAATAAGTGAATGAACAGTACTGACTGGCATTTTCAGTGCTTTGGATATCTTTTTATATCCTTTTCCATCTTTATAAAGATCCATTACCTTGTTACGCAGGTCTTTTGACAGTTCTTTTCTGCTCCCCATGGCTCAGTATCTAGCCTGCTCAGTGCATCCATGTGAGCGCTAACAAACTCATTGACTATTTATACACAGACACTAATTGCAATTAAAAAGCCACAGGTGCGGAAAATTAACCTTTAATTGCCGTTTAAACCTGTGTGTGTCGCCTTGTGTGTCTGTAACAAGGCCAAACATTCAAGGGTATGTAAACTTTTGATCAGGGCCATTTGGGTGATTTTCTGTTATCATTAAGATTTAAAAAGGAGCCAAACAACTATGTAATAAGAAATGGCTTCATATGTTTTTTTGCATGATCAGTCATATTTTCAAAATCAATGCCAAAATTTCACAATTTCTGCCAGGGTGTGCAAACTTTTGAGCACAACTGTACATACATTTTATGCAACAATTATCATGCCAATACTTAAGGTGTTGTACTATGGTTTATTCAGAAAACACACACAGTGAGCTTTCATACATTCATCATGTAAAACATGTTTCTTTGAGCATGTAGCTACTTTAATTTGGTAACACTGAATCCTCTAGGTGACATTCTTTGTAGGTTAACATTTTGAAATCAACATTTCTTTAATTATATTTTATTGAATTGTCATCAAGGTACTGTATGCTCTTTAACATATGCAACAAAATTTTTAATAATATTTGTGGTAAAAATGTGGATTTCCTCATAGCCTTAATCACTGTATTATATCAGTTGATAATGTCATGACATTTGGAAGCTGGACACATATTAAAAGATAAGTTATGTTGTTGTTAGTTATGGTTATAGCCTTTATTGCAATAATTAAATCATAAAACAGTATGTTAAATAATATTGCATATTGGAAAAATGCATGTCCCAACTGAAATATGCAAATCTTTGGTAAGTATCCTTCAGTCTGTCTGTATAAGCCTCTCACATCACCAATTAGATTTACTTAAGCACACTCAAGACATACTAAATTTTGCATCAATTCCCATGGAAAGGCATATTAAGCGCTTTGTGACCATATCTGAAAAACCTTTCCTTAGGTATGACCATAACGCAATGTTTTATGTAGAATGAGTAGCAAATGTCCATTATTAATGATGGATTTAAGAATTGGAGCCTTAAAGCGAAGCATCTAGTACATTCACCTCTTCCTGCAACTTGAGGATGCTGATTTACAAGGGACGTAACCTTTTGGTCAAACTGCTGATTTAACTGAATAAACTACTGAGGGAGAACTAAGACCATCAGGATCAGCTACCAACCGCAGCAACAGACTGGAGAAGCCGATGGATTTTAAAGGAATATTTCACCCAAAAATAAAAATCTGGTCATCATTTACTTCATTTATCAATGTTGTTCCGATCCAATATTATTTCCTTTCATCCATGAAACACAAAATGAGATTGCAACTTGTGCAATATGTTCCAAGTCTGAGGATCAGATGTGTGAGGATCAGACCCAATTTTAAGTCATTATGCACTGATTATCTTCCCCTTCACCATTGCGCTAAAATACAGTTCACGCTTGTTCAAAGAAAAAATTACACCTTAAGCCACAATGCTCCATGTTTGAAATCATTGAAATTGAACACCTTTATTCTCGCATGTCACATGACCGATCATGGAAAACTCTATTTAAGAGCAACAGCAGAGAGGAAGATTATCAGTGAATAATGTCTTTAATTTGGGTGTTTCTCAGACAAAGCTGTCATATGTGTTCAGAAGACATATATAGCACTTAAATAGATATATAGCTATATAGATATTAGTAAGGCCAGCAGTGGATGCTCACCTTGCGGTCTGTGTGGGTCCCAATGCCATAGTATTGTGACGGAGCACCGTAAAAAGGCACTGTCTTTCGGATGAGACGTTAAACCGGACGTTTATAAAAAAAATAAATAAATAAAAAAAGAAAAGAAAAAAAAGAGTAGGTGAGTAACGCCATTGTCCTGGACAATGTAGACCATTGGCCTCTTTCCATCATGGCTTCCTAATAATCCCCTATATAAATGTAAGGAATAATCATTATTATTATCTATAAAAGTCTATAGACTGCTTTTAGAATACTTGAATCCACTTTGGAAAAGAGCTGCTCAGACATTCTTCCTATATAATTTCCTTTAGTGTTTCTGGGTTGATACAGTATTATGTTCACTATAACCGTATGGTAAGAAAATTTGCTGAATGGGTCTCTTAGTTATATAAAAGGAAACTTCTATCATTCTAGACATCTGAGTCGCTTAAGTATTAGATTAAGAAATTACTGAAACTTATAATTGTTGCCTTGTGCAAAAAAAAAAACAACAAAAAAAAAACAGTATCTCAAATCCTAGGGATATTTCTGGGAAACTTTCAATCACTGCAGAACTTATAATGAAAAAACCTTTGATAGTACAGGGACTGCCTGCTTTTATGTGGATTGATATCATCCAAAAGGCTATTATGTATGGAACAGAAAGTTTAAATGTTACCTAAATGTTGCAGTTTTTAATTTTTTGAAAATGAGCTTAATATTTAAAATGTAATATACTTAAAATTTTATTTTATTTTTTTCAAAACTAAAGCTTGAAAATTGGGACACACTTTTCAATGTAAAAACTGCAAAAATATCTATAATCATTGCACATGACCCAAAACTACCATGCTACGTCTGTGTTATACTATGTAAACGGAATACAATATCAAGTCTAAATCAGTGCATCAGTGTTTATACAATTAGACTGAAAATAACAGCAAGGTACTTTCCACTTATGTTGTGTTTATATCTATCTATATTTTGTTGTTTATCTGTAACCATGCAAATTGCCCCTATTACGTAGATTTGCGTGATTTCTGTGTTTCAACTCACTCAAATAAATGAGAAACAACATACTGGACACAGACTAGTTTTTGTTAAAAAGTGACATCACTTTAGCTATCAAAAAACGTGGTACTGTGCTGGGAATATGAATAGTGCTTTAGGGACAATACAGATGTGCATAGTTTAGATCACAGATGCAGGATTATAAAACAAACAAATAACCATAAAAAATATAAAAATACATATCTTTACCACTTAATTCTTCTATACACACACTGGTTAAATTAAAAGGAGATGGTTTCATAGAGTTTGTGATGTTAACAGCATTACAAAACACCAGCAAAATTAGGCAAGGGCATTCATATCCTAACAGGAGTTGTTGATATCTAAATTGCACAATAATAAGAAAAGTGCCAAGTGTCCAATCACAGGCCAACTGTGAGTTCCTGTCATTTGCTCATATCTCAATTTGAACTTCATTGGCTGGTCTCTCTTTCATGGAGGCAGCGATGGAGTAGAACCTGGGAAAAACAAGATGGCTGAATTCAATCTTCAGTCAATCAATTGTTGTTTGTTATGTTCAGTCTTATCAAGTCATGCTGGGTTTTGTGTTTCAATAATAATTTCAAAAACAAAAATAAACTGACACAGGATGATAATAAATATGTAATATATGGAGAGAGCATACCATTCCATATATTATAACTATCCCATAAGAACAGACATAATGCATTTGATGTGTTTGATCCATAATATGATGATTTAGTGCAGAGGAACTTAAAGGCCATAGATATATGAACATTTATTGTCTCTTTCAGGGAAAAAATGGTTAAAGGCTAAATGTGCCATTTTTCCAAAGTCAAAATACTTACTCCAATCCCAACTTAGTATACAGAGACAACTACAAATAATTTGTAGGTTGAATTCCCTGAAAAGTGTAAACATAGGCTCTATTGCCTTGTTGTCTGCCTTATTGTCCCACCAATGGCAGACTGTGGGGAGTGTTCAGCAGGAATGACATAAAATATTAATACATCAATTACAGCAACACTCAGACAGCTTTGTCATGCCAAAGAGGATGCTTACAGAAGTGGGGACAAAATATTGTACAACCAGGCCAGAAACACACTGACCAAGGAAATTAGAGTAGCTAAAAGAAGCTACTCTGAAAAACAGTTTTCAGCCAACGATCCTGCATCTGTGTGGAAAGGCCTAAAAAGCATTAACAAGTATATGACACCTCCCCCTCGCTCTGTAGAGAATCAACAAATGGCTGCTGAACTAAATGTGTTTTACTGCAGGTTTGAAAAGCCCAGTCTCACACCCATTCCCTGCTCTGATCTTCACCAACACCTCCTGGAACCCCCCTCCTCCCCCCTCCTGCTACTCAACCTTCACTTATGGTCTGTGAGGAGGATGTGTGCCAGGTCTTCCGGAAACAAAAGTCTAGGAAAGCTTCAGGCCCAGACGGTGTCTCACCTGCCTGTCTGAAAATCTGCGCTGACCAACTGGCCCCCATCTTCACACAGATCTTTAATATATCACTGAAGCAGTGTGAAGATCCTTGCTGCTTCAAAACACTCATTCATCATTAATAATGGACAATCATTTCAGTCCCCCAAAAAAACCCCAAATCACAGGACTTAATGACTACAGACCTGTCACTCTCACGTCTGTTGTCATGAAGTTATTTGAGAGACTGGTTTTGGCCTACCTGAAGGACATAACTGGACCCCTGCTAGACCCCCTTCAGTTTGCTTACCGAGCAAACAGGTCTGTGGATGACGCTGTCAACATGGGTCTGCATTATATCCTGCAACATCTCGACAGACCTGAGACTTAATAAGGATCCTATTTGTGGACTTCAGTTCAGCCTTCAATACCATCATGCCTGATCTCTAAACCAAACTGACACAGCTATCCGTGCCAACCACAATCTGCCGGTGGATCAATAGCTTTCTGACAGATAGGCAGCATCTAGTGAGACTGGGGAAAATCACATCCGGGACCCTCACTATAAGCACTGGTGTTTCTCAGGGATGCATTCTTTCCACTGCTCTTCTCCCTGTACATGAATGACTGCATTGCAAAGGACCCCTCTGTCAAGCTCCTGAAATTCGCAGACAACACCATGGTCACTGGCCTAATCCACGACAGTGATGAGTCTGCATACAGATGGGAGGTTGAACAGCTGGCTGTCTGGTGCAGTCACAACAACCTTGAGCTGAACATGCTCAAAACAGTGGAGATGATAGTGGGCTTCAGGAGAAAATCCCCCCGTACTAGGGGAAACATGCAGGTAGAATAACTCTGGACCCCACACACCCTGCCCACTCCCTTTTTGAACTGTTGCCCTCTGGCCGGTGCTACAGAGCACTCAGCACCAGGACATCCAGGCAGAACAGTTTTTACCCTCAAGCCATTTTCCACATGAACAATTAAACTGCCTTCAGGACTCCCATAGTGCAATAATGTATAAATATGTCATGTGCTTATGTAAATTCACTCATTTAATTCAATAACTGTAAATACCCCTACCTTGCACATATATTACAACCTGCACATGTACACACACCATTCTCTGTCTTTTTTTTTTTTTTTTTTGTACTCTTACCTTGTTTTATATTCTGTGTTTCACTGTAATGTTCTGTGTGAAAAAAATTCCTTGTGTACGTGAGCACACTTGGCAATAAAGCTAATTCTGATTATTGATCGGCGCATTATTTTCTCGATACTTTTGAGACCTCAACATATTAACTTTAGCTGATATTTAAATTAGAAGCCTAGTTTGTGTGCTTTCCAATTCACAGTCAGTTGGCCTTTAATTTAATGTAGTCTGGCGTAATAGCTTTGGGAGACCACAAGGGGGTGATGACATTTACTGTACCTAATACTAAGTTTTCGTCACCCCTACATTTGTGCAGTGAGTGTTTCGCATGACGTTTCATTGTGGGTAATGTTCTGGCAGATATACAAATGAGAGTTTTGGGGAAACCGTAAAAGAAGCAAAGTTTGGAAAGTCATTTCGGATTCCGAGATGATGGAGCTGGCCAACACCTGTATAAATCAATAACAGTGTGTAAAAAGGGCAAGGCAGAATTGACAAACTCCAGGAACACAACCAATCTAATATCCCATGAACAGATAGTCAGAGATATGCAGGCGCTTAACGTAGAGGAGTGTCCCTTTTTCCTAAACATGTAAGAGGAAATGAAACTGGATTTTCAGTTACCCTGCTGCTCACACTTTACTAACACTGTGTTGAGAAATATGTATGGGATCGCTCTTACTGCTGACTCCTAGACCGACTGGAACTGGTAAATACTGAAATACTGGTAAGCCTTTGCTATAGATTTAAGGGCTCCATTTAGCAGCGAGTAGCCCTATTTATATAGCAAAAAATGCTGATATAGATCGATTATCATCAGAAACATTTTCTGATTATCGATGCCTGAAAAAGGAATCTGTCCCAAGCCTAGTGTTTAGGAAACCTGTTTTTAGAACAGTAATTATTTTTGCAATTTTGTTTGATACGGTAGATGCACAGAAATTCCGCACTTCATCTTTAATATAACAATGTCTCCAAGTAGTTCAGAATATTGCTAATATTTAAAGTTTCCAAGATTATATGCTAGAAACATTCTGTTATGCACTGTATGCACTTGTTTCAAAAAGAATGTGGAGATTTGATTGAAAGCCAGTTTATTCCTATTCCAGCTGAATTTGAAGAGGTACACATACCTTGATGTTTTGTAATGTTTCCTTTTAACCCATGTTTGAAAGCAGAGCGATTTTGCACAGTTCTTCTTACAGTCAATGACTTGATATATGATTGGATTGTACATGGCAGAGGACTTGGCCAGCAAAGTCGGTATAACAGAGATTGAAATAGGCACTGAATCAGGCTCGCCAAAAGCAGACACCACTGAGACCACAGCATAAGGGATCCACGCTATTAAAAACCCTGCACAGATCAACATCGCCACCTGGAGGATGAAAGCACAACAACATTACTGCCAATTGTATTTTGTATTGTATTTCCAAAATATGAATAAATGGTTTCATGAACTTTGTTTGAATAATAAAATTACACTTTCAGAGGGTCAACTCTTTCAGAGAAATCAGTATTTTTTAAAGTTGCAATCTATTGAGGTTTATATTGAATTAAAGCACTAACTCTGTCATAATTTCCTCAAAATCATTGTATTCCTACCCCATTTGATTTTCTTTAATTTAACACAAAAGTAGATGTTAGGCAGTATGTTAGGGACTGACAGCCTCAGTCAATCACCATTCACTATCATAAAATCTTTTTCCCATATAATGGATGACTTAAGGATGATTTAATTTCAATTTTAGATTTAAATTTAAGGGTGAACTATCCCTTTAATTAGGGGGGCTCAAAGCCCAGATTATAATTCACACCTTAGTCATAAACAAAAATGGCACAAGAAATGACTGAATATGTTAACATACCAACCTTAGTCAACTTCATCTCCAGGTTGTGGCTGTTCTTATTCCGCGTGTCGAAATGAGAGACTTCTTTGGCTGAAGACTTCACCTTGAAGATAATCATGACATAGGAGAAGACGATAATGCCAGTGGGGAGGACAAGGCAGAAGAAAAGTATGGACATAACAAAGCTCTGACCAGCTACTGAGGCCTGGGCCAGCCACCAGTCCAGTGTGCAGGAGGTGCCAAATGGCTCAGGGGCGTAGCTACCCCAGCCCACCAGTGGCATAGTGGCCCAAAAAGCAGCATAGAACCAAATGAAAACCACAAAGAGAAGAGCATGGTGCCGTTTGAACCATGTACCTGATGGGAAAGAAAATTCATGTTAGTCAAGCTAGCTAGATAGATACAATGGTGTCCACAAATTTGAGACCACATTCAAAGTCTTATTTAAACTGGTATAAAGAACATACAAAGAGGAATTATGGCAAAAAAATTAATTAGAAATATTTACAATTCTGCACTATTTAGGTCACTAATCTAATAAATAGATGATGGATGGACGGATGGACAGACAGACAGACAGACAAGATCTCTTACCATATCTTAAGTGGCAGATTTTCAAGTAGCGGTCTAAGCTGACAATTGTCATAGTAATAAGGCTGCCACATCCAAAGAAAAAGCCAGCCCAGCCATAGAAGCGGCAGCCCTCCCAGCCAAAGAGCCAGCGATGGGCAAAACTAGACACCACAAAGAATGGCTTTCCAGTAACTGAGGAAAAACAAACAAAAGGGGGGAAATTCATATCACAAAAGCCATACGAAGTACCACTGCCAGAATTATAGCACATTGCAAAACCAATAGAAAAGAAGAACAAACACAGATCTATAGTCTGCTCTCAGAGGATAATTTCATATGAAACAACCAGGAGTGCCTGAGAAATCTGCAGTATACATACTTTTGAGCAATATGATCTTAACTAAACTGTGCATATTAATACTAGCAGAGAGTCAGCAAATTGACAGATTTTCTGGAGATTCATGAGAGACTAGCAGCTATTTGCATATGAGAGAACAGCAGCACAGTATTTTTGCATGCTCTGTGGGATGAATATATTAACTCTTGTGTTGCTGTGCAAAGCTCTTAATTAAAGGGTGTTGATTATGCCATGACATTTCAGGTAAAAGAAACTTAAACCAGTTTAAATTAAAATTCTGGATTACAAATACAACAAAAAATCCTTCACCACAGAAAATAATTTTGACTTATCCCACAGTATGTAAAGCCAAAGAAAATATGTGTGTGCTGTAATGCACTTACAGTGGAAGTCTTTTGGAAAATTGGAACAGAGCATTGTGAAAGCAGGTCATTTCTATATTAAAACCTATTATCCCATCTTAAAGGAATAGTTCCGCAAAAAATTACTCACCCTCATGTCATCCCAGTTGTGTATGACTTTCTTCTGCAGAACACAAAGATTTTAGAAGAATATCTCAGCTCTGTAGGTCCATACAATTAAAGTGAATGGTGACCAAAAATGATGGAGCTCCAAAAAGCACATAAAGGCAGCAGAAAAGTAATCCGTGTGACTCCATTAGTTTAATCCATGTCTTCGGAGGTGATCCAATCAGTACTGGGTAATAACAGACCAAAATATAACTCCTTTTCACTATAAATCTTGACTTCAGCAGTCTCTTTGATGAACATGATTTCAAGCTTGGCAAGATATGCAGAGAAAAAGGAGTTACATTTTGGTCTATTCTCACCCAAAACCAATTAAATAGCTTAAGAAGACATGGATTAAACCACTGGTGTCATATAGATTAATCTCATGCAGACTTTGTGCTTTTTGGAGCTTTAAATTTTGGTCACTATTCACTTTAATTGCATGGACCTACAGAGCTGGGATATTCTTCTAAATATATTTGTGTTCTGCATAAGTAATTAATTCACATCTGGGATGGCATGAGGGTGAGTAAATGATGAGAGATTTTTATTTTTGTATGAACTATTCCTATAATATGCAGAGACAACTCTTGGTAAGACACTCTTAATTCCACTAAAAAGCGTAACGTGTAATTTTGTAAAGCAAAATTTTGGGGTTAAAAAGTTTATATATATATATATATATATATATATATATAACCCAAAATATTCCTTTAAAAATCAGTATTATTGTTCCGCACACAATTAGCATATCCTGTTTGGACATATCCCCAGTAATGCATTTGACAAAATAATGTATTTGCACATCCCTCAAAAAGTGTCACAATTCTGTCCAATACCTTTCCCAGTAGTATGTCAATATTTATGCAGATTCCTATTAAATTTTATAGGCCTTCTGTACTGTACAGTATTGACCTGTTTCATGGGACATCACTGTATGACCGTGCCGTCATGTTTGTGACCAATATTCCATATACTTTCATTGTGCTGCGCTGTGAGATGCGACAAAAAACCTTTTTCAGGAGTTAAAAGAAGCTCTTACATTCATACAGATGGGACCACCACAGAAGTTTTTAATATAGTGACTAAATTAGACCAGAAAACAACACAAAAACATTTGTAACTTCTGAATGAGAGAAGTTTACAGTGATGTGCCGGTGGGCGTGTGTACTCGCTGGTCACACACCAGACTCGCCTGCATCCGTGGATGAATCTTGGATAAAATATCTTTAAATGTCTGCGAAAGTTCAATTTGGCCACTATCTGTGCTGTCTTCAGACCTGTATGAACTTTTCCTGGGACTTGGCATGGATCAAAAGCAATTTTTGATGTTTTTCTTGATATCGTTTTTTTTTGGGTGTTTTTCCATTCACCACCATTGTTTCCTCCCGCTGATGATCACAAACATGGCGGCTGCGGGTAAAAGTGACGTCACTAAAACAGGTCAATGTGTGACCTATATATCTGTTTAACAGAAAAACACATGGGAAGGGTAGCCAGAGGTGGAAAGGATACAGTAACCCCAAGTCTGCGCAAATCTGACGCACTAAAGCAGTCTGCCACGTACAGTACATGACTCTCAGGAAAACAAAAGCCCCATTATTCTGAAATATTGTAATGCCATACTGCTAACAGGCGACAAGTTAGAAAGGCCAACTCATTCTAGGCTGTTTTGGGAGGAACAAAATCCATTAGTTTTCCAACTCTGGAACAACTCCCAATGTTTACTCCGACACTGAAAACAAAACTTAATTTATACCCAAATTGCAATGGATCCTAATGCTGAATTTCAACAGCCTGACTGTCAAGGACAATTCATAAGCATTTAAAATGATAAATCATATCTGATCTAGTTTCCTGTCCTCACTGTGTCTGTGTGTTTAAGTCTCGCTTTTTAAGACTTTCTTTTATTACTATGTGAATGTGTTGTGTTTTACTGCGATGCTTTTAATACTGTGTGAATATGTTGGGTTTTACTGTGTGTGTAATTGATTTTATGTTTTGTGATGCACTTTGTGCTTAAATCGCTAAAAGGTGCTATATTAATAAAATTATTATTATTATCTTCATGCTGTACCAAGCAATTAAAGCCATGCTTATAGGTAAAGTGTTATTTTTTTCTGTAAAAATACTTTTTTTTCCCCCAGTTTAATATGCAGAGACAGCTATGAGTAAGCCTAAGGCTCTAGCGCTATAAAAACATTCCGATCAATCCGATCAGCCCGACAAAGCAACAGTGGCTCAACCAGCTGCGTGAGTTTGGGGCTGTGGCTATCTGATGTCCAAACAATGAAAGATTCAGGGAGTGTTTGGGAAACCTGTTTGAAAACAGTAATTCTTTTTGCAGTTCTGTTTGGTGATACTACTAATGCAGAAATTATTTAAGGTGTGTAACTTTTTCCCATGGTTACATACTAGAGGTCTGCATGCATGGGCCTTAAAATGAAACAGGAACCCGACCCGTACCTGAGACGGCGTGGCCTGACCCTAACCGGCCTGAATGGTACCGTCAGATTTTAAGCCCAAACCGAACCTGAAGTCGCTCACTCTCTTTATTATTTCTTCTCCTAGCAAGTATTGTTACAGTAGTCTGTTTTTTTATGTAAGCATCACAGGCAACATTCGTAACAGTATTGCGACAGTAAACATACACAGTTTTAAAGTACATCGACCCTTCAGCACACCAGAGCAGAAGAAAAAAAAACATTGGCTTAACGTTTATCAAACGTGGAAACAAAGTACTTTATGCAGACAGAACTTGTTCAGATCGTTGAATCTTTGTGACACCTGTGCTAAAAACAAGTTAGACGCAGCGAGGAGAAAAAAAAAAAAAGAGAGATGTCTCGACATGCATTTTTGAAACTAGAAGTTCTTTATAACTTGACACGGTGTCTAAAAAATATGTCGATCCTGCACGAGACTGGAGAAACAACACGCAGTGGACATACCTCCAGAATGTGTTTACATAGGAAAACAATGGGAAATACAGAGCAGAAGCACACAAAAACCACGTTCAATGTGAATGGCCCCTAACTCGTCTGAGTGAGAGCGTGTGTGCGAAATGAGTCAGGTAGGCCCGTTTATATTTTCATTAATTACTAACCAGAACCAGACCCGAACCCGAAGTCATTCTTTTAAAAACTGGCCCAATCCCGACTGGTTTCTCAGGTCCTGTTGGGACTGGGTCGGGTTGCACACCTCTATTACATACTTTCTCCCATCACAGATTAATACACAACTAGTAGACAACTATAAGTAAGCTGATCATAGGTTAATTCCCTCGAAAACTGTAAACAGGGTCTCTGTGGCACTATAAAATTTCTCTGTTTTAAGCAACCCATCCAGCCCGACACAACAACACTGAATCAAACAATGGTGTGAGTTTGGGGTGGAAGTATCTGTTTGTTTGATTAAAAGGCATCAGGACAGTGGGCATATTCAGATTTTTGCAATTCCGTTCAGTGGTGCTAGTGGCGCAGAAATTACACACTTCAGCTTTAACTAAAATTAACTTAATGAGGAAAGGGCAAGGGCAGTTTAAATGTAATACTGCAAAAAAAAAAATTTAGTTTACAACAAGCAAGCATTTCATAAGGACAAATGTTTTTACTATCTCTCTGATAAGTCACACGGCAGTAACGTTTCTTTAACTACACCAGTAAAGAAGGTAATTTGTTCTGTAAATCTTAGAAAGCAAGTTCTTTCAGAGTGTTGTATAAGACGATGACAATTTAACAGACCATAAAACGATCCAATTATAATTGAGGGCAGTAAGCATTAGGTAATAAGAAATGCTGATTTTATTACAACACACAGACCCTGCTTTAAAAAAAAAAACAAGCCATTTTGAAGGGAGAACAATCATGATATTTCAGCGCCCTGGACGGAAGCTCCAATTTAAAGTGAATAACATTTTAATTATCAACTTGTTTCTTACATAAACCTATCAATTCGTTTCAGAAGACATTCACTGATTGACTGGAATCATGTGGGTTACTGTTATGCTGCCTAAATGTGACTTTTGGACCGTCAAAGTGCTGGCACCCGTTTACTTGTTTTATAAGGACCTGACAGAGCTCTATCGTCTTCTAAAAATCTTCATTTGTGTTCTGCTGAAGAAAGATAGTCATACACATCTGGGATGGCATCAGGGTAAGTGAACAATGACAGAATTGTAATTTTGGGGTGAACTGTTCCTTTAAAAAGTGAGTTCCGAATGACAGCTTATTTTTGAGCCCAACACCTTTTAGCCCTCCAAAACTGTCACAGTGGATGGTAAAGTCCTTGAAGGGAACAGGACATGGGGATGATCACTTCTGAATGGAACTCACATCAGCCAACTATCACTGCTCCTCTAAGGCTGTGAAACTACACAGGTATCCACTAGGTGGGGCAAAAGTGCAAGAATGAATAAAAAACTGGTAGAGAGGAAATCTACACACACTCAAAAGTTTGGATACAGCAACTCATTCTTTTTTATTACTGTTTACACCATTTCAGAATAATAGTAATGTCTTCAAAACTGTGAAATAACATGTATGGAAATTATGTAGTGACCAAACATTTTAAACAAATCAAAACTCTTATATTTTAGCTTCCTTGAAGAACTTCAAACCTTCAAAACCCTCATGAGGTGGATCCTGGGATGCTTTTTAAACAGTATTGAAGGAGTTTCCATGTATGCTGGGCACTTGATGGACAAGTCACAGCAAAACCAATTTCAATCATTTAAGCCTTTTGATCACAAGATTTTTAAGATCAGGAGAAAGAAATTGTCAAGTCTGTCTACATAAACTACAAAAATCCTTTATTTTTGCCTCTCCTTTAAAGCACTTTTCTATATAATCAGATATATCAGCGTGTACACAGGAGACTGTGTTCATAACGGAGTACTGAACAGTTGTCAGGTGAACAA
This sequence comes from Myxocyprinus asiaticus, assembly GCF_019703515.2. Lineage (NCBI taxonomy): Eukaryota > Metazoa > Chordata > Actinopteri > Cypriniformes > Catostomidae > Myxocyprinus > Myxocyprinus asiaticus. Next base: position 12,792,065 of record NC_059368.1, read on the forward strand.
AAGGAGGACCAGAGGAACCTGAAAAAAGATGGTCTTTACAGGTTTCATGTGTAATTAAAAGCACAATGTCAACCATAAAAGGAATTTGATATATTAATTCATCTTTGAAACCTTGTCGTAAATATAAAGCAGGTAATGTATAACTAATACAAGTGTATTTTAATAACAGCAAATGAATCAGAGAGAGGGATGACAAGACCAGAGTCATAAAAGAGGCAGAGCCGAGTAACCTTGGTTGATTTACAGCAACACTGTCCATTCAAAACCTAATGCCCAAGGCTCAAGGGGCCACTACAACACAGACTGAAAGCTGTATATCTTCAATAAAAATCCAAAAGGTGCTTTCAATGAAATACCACACACATATACACACACACACACACACACACACACATCAGAAGAGTCATTTCAGTGTATCTCCTGTAATGAACTGCATACAGTTGCAGTGGAAAAGTATGAAAACCCTTCATATTTACCTGGATTTCTCATTTGTGAGTGTTTCATAAAGCAGGATGGCACTGACATTTTCCAATCTTATCTGACTGAACTCGAGGTAACTGACTCCGGATCCAGATCACCCAGCATTGTGAATGTTTGAACTTTTCATTGTTTGTGTTAAGCAGAATGTGTTTATGTAACTTAGTTGAATTTGATAATTTATATGACCAGTTTTATGACTAATTTCTCCTGAAATCCAGGTTTATTCAAAAGTTTTACATACGTTTTCCCGGTCACTGTACCTAATCTCACCCATATTCTGGGTATAACATTTTAGAAATATGAATTAATTTTAATAGAACTTGAACAAGCACAAATGAAAGATGCTTCAGTGGTATGCTTATCTCATGAAGTATTTCTCATGAGCTCACCTGATATGCCAAAGTCGAATATAGCTAGATTCAGTGTCATGAATTCTGGCGGCTTCAACTTGCTCTTCCGTTTGGCGGTCATGTATATGACATAGCCATTTCCAGTGGCTGACATGATACCTGTTAAAGGAGAGCAAAAAGTTAAGTCAAATTGTAATAATGCACATTTTCTAAAAACATAACTATTTACAGTATATGCTTTAAACATTCTGACATTGTATTTTACCTATGTGCCTTAAGGAAAAGACATTTAATGTCAGTGTTGGGTATATTACTTCTGAAAGGTAATTTTAAAAGGTAAATTTTATTTCAAATGTATTTATAAAAATTAATTCTTTGAATTAAAAATTAATTAATTTTTTGTCTTTTTTCTGCTCTAACTTCTGTACTACTCCAGCTATGAATAAAATTTAGCAGTGCAATCCAATGGATAATGCTTATGTTCCTCATTTTGGAAGTCACTTTAAATAAAAGTGTCTGCTGAATGACTAAATGCAAATGTTTAAAGTACCAATTTACACTCTACAAGTACTTGATTTTTGTTTACAAAGTACTGATTGTGTAATTCAGATTACATGTAGTCCATTACTAGAAGATGGTCCATTACATCTGAAGATGGTCTTCATGCTATTGAGACTTCATATTAAAGGGATAAATTACCCAAAAATGAGAATTCTGTCATCATTTCTCATCATCATGTTGTTTCAAACCCGTTACTTTCTTTCAACCATGGAACACAAACGGAGTTTGACAGAATAGCCCCGTTTCCACCTGGTATTAAGACGTGTTTTTGGTGGTCCGATCACAAGGGTCCAGCGCTAAATACAGATTGTGATTTGATCACTGAAACCACATACGGAGGTTGTCAAAACGCATGTGACCACATCGCATTTGACGTGTGAAATGCAATCTGCCCTGAATGAATCCCGGACAGCAAGCGAAGCACCACCCTTCACCCGCTACGCTAAAACAACAGTTTAAACTTTGCCGGTTACAAGCGCTTTAAAAGAAAATAACCATCCGATCAGAAAATTTGAAAAAGCGGATACATACATAAGCACGAGAACTTCATGGATTTTCTTCAGTGCGTCTGAAATCAACATGCAGTAACATAGTTGACAAGAAAACACAACTGAAGCTCAGGTTAATAATCTACAAAAATAATGTAGAATTTAGCTTGAAGTGTTGCATTTGTGCTTAGATAAAATTTCAGCTGCATCTTGGTGAAACAGTGCGCAGTTATTTGCGCTTTGTCTTTTATGACTTTTTTGCAGTTTAAAATCATGCAGTAGCACAATGGCATAGTGATTTATGCCATTAAATCAGAGACTCTCCTCTCAAAATCCTAATATAAGTGATCACAGAAGACACATTTGAAACACATGGAAATACCAGCTGAAAACAGGAATGCGTTTCAGCTTATCACAAGTGATTAGATCACCGTAAACACATCTTAATTCCAGATGGAAACGGCCAATGTTTTGTCTCAGTCACCATTCACTTTCATTGTATTGAAAAAAGATTAAATGAAAGTGAATGGTGACTGAGGCTATCAGTCTCAAACATTCTGCCCATCATCTCCTTTCATGTTCCATGGAATAAAGTGAATTTAGAACAGTCAAACAAACACATTGTTTCCCCATTGATGTTATACTTTTCTCCACTTTTGGTGGCCTAGTTTATACACTGCAAGTAAACTCAGCAAAAAAAGAAATGTCCCTTTTTCAGGACACTGTATTTTAAAGATTTTGTAAAAATCCAAATAACTTTACAGATCTTTATTGTAAAGGGTTTAAACAAAGTTTTCCATGCTTGTTCAGTGAACCATAAACAATTAATGAACATGCACCCGTGGAACAGTTGTTAAGACACTAACAGCTTACAGACGGTAGGCAATTATGGTCACAGTTATAAAAACTTAGGACACTAAAGAGACCTTTCTATTGACTCTGGAAAAACACCAAAAGAAAGATGCCCAGGGTGATGCCCTGCTCATCTGCATGAACGTGCCTTAGGCATGTGGCCAGGGCAATAAATTGCAATGTCCGTACTGTGAGACGCCTAAGACAGCGCTACAGGGAGAAAGGAAGGACACATGGCAGTCCACGTGTAACACCACCTGCACAGGATCGGTACATCCGAATATCACACCTGCGGGACAGGTACATGATGGCAACAACTACTGCCCGAGTTACACCAGGAACGTACAATCCCTCCATCAGTGCTCAAACTGTCCACAATATGCTGAGAGAGGCTGGACTGAGGCCTTGTAAGCCTGTTGTAAGGCAGGTCCTTACCAGACATCACCGGCAACAACGTCACCTATGGGCACAAACCCACCTTCGCTGGACCAGACAGGACTGGCAAAAAGTGCCCTTCACTGACGAGTCGCGGTTTTGTCTCACCAGGGTGATGTCGGACTCGCATTTATCGAAGGAATGAGTGTTACACCGAGGCCTGTACTCTGGAGCGGGATCGATTTGGAAGTGGAGGGTCCATCATGGTCTGGGGCGGTGTCACAGCATCATCAGACTGAGCTTGTTGTCATTGCAGGCAATCTCAACACTGTGCATTACAGGGAAGACATCCTCCTCCCTCATGTGGTACCCTTCCTGCAGGCTCATCCCGACATGACCCTCCAGCATGACAATGCCACCAGCCATACTGCTCGTTCTGTGCGTGATTTCCTGCAAGACAGGAATGTCAGTGTTCTGCCATGGCCAGCGAAGAGCCCAGATCTCAATCCCATTGAGCATAGGACCTGTTGGATCGGAGGGTGAAGGCTAGGGCTGTTCCCCCCAGAAATGTCAGGGAACTTGCAAGTGCCTTGGTGGAAGAGTGGGGTAACATCTCACAGCAAGAACTGGCAAATCTGGTGCAGTCCATGAGGAGGAGATGCACTGCAGTACTTAATGCAGCTGTGTGGCCACAGCAGATACTGAATGTTACTTTTGATTTTGCCCCACCCTTTGTTCAGGGACACATTATTCCATTTCTGTTAGTCACATGTCTGTGAAACTTGTTCAGTTTATGTCTTAGTTGTTGAATCTTTGTTCATACAAATATTTACACGTTAAGTTTGCTGAAAATAAAAGCAGTTGAAAGTGAGAGGACATTTCTTTTTTTTGCTGAGTTTATAATGGCAGGAATATGTATTAAAGCTAGAAAGGGCTTTGAAAGTGTCAAAGGGTTTCAGAGGGACTTCAGTTCAAACCTGTGAACAGACAATCAAACCTTTACTCAGAAAACACTTAAGTGTTATCCATAATCTCCAAGGACATATTTTCTGATCTTGGGAGACATTATTTTAGATTTTCTATGTGGAGGTCATAATGCTCTCCATAATTCCACATCATTTCATATCTTGGCCTGTTGTGTCAGCTGACTGATGCATAATAGCACTGATAGATAAAAGATAAAATCAATGAACTCTTCCACTGTAGTCTACTGTGCTCATATGATTATGAATCGATGTGCATTGATCACGCACAATCAATTTACCAACTGATACATTGTTAGTTCTTAAAGGGATAGTTTGCCCAAAAACAAACATTCTGACATATACTCACCCTCATGTTGTTTTTGTATAACTTCATGCAATTCATTCACTTTAATTAAATTGTTTTTTCCATACAATGCAAGTAAATGGTGACTGAAACTGAACATTCAGCCAAACATCTCCTTTGTGTTCCATGGACAAAGAAAGTCATGCAGGTCTGGAAGGATAAAAGAGTAAATTATTTTTGGGTCAACTATCCCTTTAAGGTTTTAAGCCTTGTAATTAAATGAAGCATTGAAAAGCAATATTTTGAGAATTTTAAGCACTGTTAAGTTAATGGCCATCTGAGTTGAAATGTACAAATTGTTCAGGTCAAATGATAATTACACTGCAACCTTGGCAACATGTGAGAAAACAGCTTAAGCGACAGATAGGCGGCATAAACAGTTGCCCCATAAAAGAGAAATAGAAAATCCTTCGGAGCATTTTCTTGACACCGTGGTTACTGTTGGATGACTGAAGAATAAATAATGCTGTGGAGAATGGCCAAGAATTATGGAATTGTGTTTTTTCAAAACCTTATTACACAAGAGACAAACATGCATTGGCAAAACATCTGAATTATTTCTACCTTTGTAACACTGCGCAAAGAGTGGGCATAGCAGTCAATCTTTTGGCAAGGGGAGTGATTGCTTCTTTAGTCAGGTTGTGTTATAACCTATTAAAACTGGCAAAAATGTTAAATATGTTTATCCATTAAAGAAGGAAAAAACTGCATAATGTATTTGCAATTCAAAAGGGATCATCACCTAAATGCATCAGAGCATGTTGTGTGTTCATTCTAAAATTCACTGGATGACACGTTTCAAGATAATATCTGTTAGAAAAAAGGACGACACATTTTAAGGACAGTGTGAGGTGACTGAAAATTTCTTGTAGAGGTAATGTTTGATGACATGGCAATATGGTATCTGTCAGTTTTGGGAACATTCAGGGTAGAGCAGGTGTAATTGTTACACTTTTTGACTTTAGCTTATTTATTCAAAAAATGCTTTGCCTGAAGAGTTGCATATGATTGTGCATTTCAAGTGCACAGGTCTAAATTGTGTATTAAGTTAATTATCAATGTTACTTGTATTGAGTGTTGCATTTATACTGGTTCTATCCTATAAGAATTGTGTTAGAAGGCAAAGCTGAACTATTAAATTTTAAATAATATTATAATATATATATATTACATTACATACACACACACACACACACACACACACACACACTAATAAAAAAATAATAATAATAGCTTTTGGAGTCTTTTATAACAGGTTTAGATTGTGCAGTAGATGGCAAAACGTAAGCAACAAGCTTAGAAAATGTAATTGAGCAGTATGTTTTGGTTTATTCACTTGATTCATTCAGGCTTTAAGAGTGTTTATTGTTCACAACATATTGTTTACAGTTTACCTGTTATATCATGTTATACTTTGTATTATATCATGTTATGCTTTTATGGCAACACTTTCTTCCTTTAAATCTTTCTTTGTCGTGGCTTACTGTCATGCCATGTATGACGAATTAATCCTTTGTGAATGGATTTTAGGGAAAAACATGACATGCAGTATTTGTTTATAAAATGTCTAAACCTTGATGTATCCACTAGCCTATTATAAGTCTGGACATTCTGATGGTATTCTATACGCACAATGTGTCAACTGATTTTGCAACACCATTTATAAAAGATTATAAAGGGCTATCAGTGGCAGGGCTGCTTTAGGTTAATTACACGTGAGAGCGCCAAAGAAACATGGACTAATGTGAAAATTGTCAAAATGAGGAAAATCTTATGGACAAGTAACGCGAAATGGAATAAGCAACGTCACAGCTTGCCACATTAATACAGAGTTAAACTGATGTGCAGTAACAGATGTGTGTTTATTGGCTATGAATGAATATGGCTTAGAATGTAGCTCATTCATTTAGAATCTCTTTTATAATAATATTTTTACTCTGAGCATTTTTAACTCGTGTTACGTTAAGCTGTTTTTGTGCATACGCCTACAGTCATTTAACATTTAGGCCTATTTGTTATGAAGAATATTAACTTTTGGTTTGTGTCCATCAAGTTTAAAATAAAATGAGAAAATAAGATGAATTACATTTGATTTTAGTATTAATCATGTAACTCTGCAAAAAATAGGCAGGAATCATTTTTTATTATTATTATTATTACTACATTACCAGCAAAATTAACTAAATTGTGATATATACCGTTAACATGATATAAGATTTCTCACACTGTGATGTGATATTTTGGCCATACCACCCACCATTAGTCAATCAATACTTCAACCACTGTCAAAATAAACAGATCAGGCAGGCTAGACTGACAGATTCTGATTTAGAAATATACTTTTTTGATACTCATTTGATAAGTTAACACCATGACAACATGAAGGTTGAATATCCATCATGTATCCTTTTTATACCACACTTATCCTATAGGATCTCAGAGAAAGCTGTATATGGCATAAAATATATCACATAAAGGCAACAAGCATTATGAAATGAATATTTGATACTATCTCACAGGGTTCTCATTGAAATTAATCAATAATGACAAACAATTCTCTGAGAATAATCAAATAAAATCCATGAATCCATAAAGAAAATGTTTTTCTCTTGTCCTTGAAAACATGGTACTGGTGCATACGTGATGACGTTATAAAAACAGGCCCATTTAATCTGTGTTCAATTATATTACAGTCTTTTGATTACAGTTATTCACAATCAACCATCAGGGTTTGGACCTACTGCTTTAAAGATTATTGAAAAAAAATGGTACCGCCTGGAAGTTCCATTTAACTACTTGCAAGACTGTTCATTTGCAAGGTGTATGTGCTTTACTGACCAACAAGACATTAAAACCAAGTAGCTCTTATGCAAGACTTTTCATACACAGGCCATCATCATTGCAAGAAACAAAAAAGGTAGCTATTAGATATGTACACTCACCGAGCACTTTATTAGGAACATTATGGTCCTAATAAAGTGCCCAACGTGGTCTTCCGCTGTTGTAGCCCATCCGCCTCAAGGTTCAACGTGTTGCGCATTCGGAGATGCTATTATGCTCACTACAATTGTACAGAGTGGTTATCCGAGTTAGCGCAGCCTTTCTGTCAGCTCGAACCAGTCTGGCCATTCACCGTTAACCTCTCTCTTCAACAAGGAGTTTCTGCCTGCAGAACTGCCGCTCACAGGATGTTTTTTTATTTTTGTCACCATACTGAGTAAACTCTAGAAACAACTGACTGGTCGATTAGAGAGGTCGACTAGTGTTATATTTTTTCTTATGTATTTATTATTTTTAGCTGTGATGCTTAAATTTACATGCTGATAGTGTGCTGTACTTTAGCTGTTAGACAGTTTGCACTTTAAAACCCTCTCTGCAAAGTTGCATTTTTGATTTCTTCCCACCATACACATACTGTACAGATGGACATCTTTGGCTGTTGTGTCATGTCTCACCACATGAGTGTTGCGTTTTTAAGATGACTTGTCAAGTTAAAAATAGTTCCACTTTTAAAAACACAACTCAAGACCGCTGTGATCTGTTCCATTCCGTTGCACAGTTTCAGCTGTTTTTTAATGCAAGAACATCTCTGCAATGACTTAACTTATAAAATTCAAAGTCATCGCTGATCGTAGCATGACATTTTACATATAGCTTGCAAAGAAGTTACACATGATCTTCAGCTTACCGATGATGAGGATGTAGAACGCAGCCACTATGTCTGCCTCTTTGGACAGCTTAGATGCAAAGGGATCCCCTCGGAGAAGGTAGTGCGGGATGTAGCCCCCGTGGATTGAGGTCTCATTCTCCATTAGGCCTATACTGAGGAGTGTGATCACTTTCCTGAAGAATTAAAAAAAGATTCTAAAATGAAAGATCTAAAATCTAAAACAGAGAAATGCATTTGCACTCAGTTTTGAGACACCATATCAAACAGATTTATGATCCATCCTCCACAACCCTCCTGCCAACATTCTGCTGCTGTAAATAAATGTCTTCAAACCATTTTTTTATCAGCTAACTGAAGACACTCCCTTCACATAATCAATACATATTGAATCTTTGTTTTCTCACACAAAATAAAAGGATGTGGTAAATGTTCTTGTGTAAGTAAGAAGATACAGCATATAATTCTAAATAATTGGCTTCGAACCAGTTGCATTTTCGAGAAGGTGGTGTAAGGCTGGCACCAGAATGTCTATGCCCAAAAGGCGCTATTTCCGGTAAAAGTCAAAGAACTCTGCGAGAACCAACGTCATAAAACTCACACAGAAGAGCATCTCCACCTGAGACAACACACCCTACTGAGTAAGGACCATAAAATGCAAATCTCACTCACATCTTCCCCCTTTCTTCCATACCTCACCTCAGGTCATTTTAGAATCACCAAAAACTAAGCCTTATCCTGTTCTGTAATGTAAAAGGTTTTCTGATCATACATGTTTGGTATCATTTAAGAGGTCTCAGTGCAACTGGTGAAATGGTCTCATTACCTTTCAGCAAGGTCAAATCACAAGTAAGATTTAAGAACTTAAATCTAAATACTAAAATATTGTATTCTCCCTCTCTCTCCCAGGACTCTCAGATTAGTTGCATTCTTTGTAAACATCAAACAACGTACTCAATCACAAGTTCCAAAGGTCTACTTACAACCCCCTAAATTGTAAACCAAATCCTGAATAACATCAAACACATCTGAAATAACAATTGAATTGTTTGGTATTTAAGGAAGGTTGGCCAAGAGCTCGGGGAGTCTGTAGTCAGATATCCCACACAATTGCTGTGTGTAGTTTTTTCTCTATCAGGTATGCAATTTTTATTGATAAATGTTTAAATTTGACTTATTGTCTAATTGGAATTGAATAATGTATTATTTTACCTGGTAAATAAATTGTTACATTTGAGTTTATTCTAATTTACTCTGAAATTATTGTCTTTAGTAGATTACTATGACCAGGTTAGTAGCGGACTAAAGCTCAGTTCTTAGTGGAGCATGGGGCACACCGACTGAGACTTTAGAGCTCCGACTAACAAACTGGCATTAGTTCAAGTGAACTTAGTGTACAGGCTCGATATGGAATTTCCGTTTAGGACAACATGAAGTTGTCGATCAAGCCTAAATAGTGTGAAGTCTAAACCTCTGGTTACTGTAATATTTTCTAGCTAAGTGTACATAGGAAACTATGGCATGATTATATAAAGCTATATTAACTTGGGTATTGTTGGTCTTTGTAAATTTAGTGGTCATGACCTCTGGGTAGAAAGAATGCTACTCTAAGTGTATACTATCTAAGGGGACTAAACAAAATACTTTTAGATAAAAGGGCAAGCATGAGCAGCCATCGAATTAGTATTTAGTCAATTACTGTTTTAAATGACCAATACTGGCGTATTTGTGACCGTGAGATCCGCATACACGGCCGGTGCGAGACTCTCTAAGCAACAGGAATCTGAATGAACAAGTACAATATAGAGTTAAATACGATGATCAAATGTTAAACCAAATTTAATAATAATAAAGATTGGAACATTAATATATCCTTGGAAACTTTTATAATTGGAGTCAGATAAAATAAACGGGGATCATAAAACGAATAATATAGTTATTCAATTGGAACTAAATAAACTTAATGCGCACGATAAGACAGAACACGCAGGAGACCTTCAGCCACGCCACTGGATACCATCCTTGGGCCACTGGGTGGACCCCACCTTACAGTGGTAAAGAATGGGACACGAGTCAGACCTTTTAGTCATGTAATTTCACTGCATTGCATTTTAACAAGGGTTATTCAAGGTTCTTAAAGAAAAAGTGCAATTTCCAATGGTTAGGGCAGATCCTTTAATAATGTGCAATGTAGTGCCACACTACCTATTGGACACCATTTAACCACCACAGATAAATATTATACATTTTACTGTGTTATTACTAGCCAATATTGTGATTGATGCTAGTCCAAATGGTTACCATTTACGACTTTACGATGGCAAAAGTTTCTCTTTCCATCAGTCCTTTCAAGACATTCAGCTGGTCAAAATTCTGGAATGACCTACAATTTTGTTACTGCTTTGGGTCGCCACTTGTTGTCCAATTTAAAAACTGGATCTAAAAGATTAACAAGTTGAGAACCACAATTTTAGATGATGGTGGTTGACCATAATAGTAATAATTTGAGGTTTTCAGTAATCTTGCCAACTAGCTGTTTGCAGTTAACCCTTAAATGCATACCTCGGTTCTTTAGTGACCTGGGACCTCATTCCATCTCCTTTACCTCATGCAATTTTTTTTTAAAAGTTATGCCCCACCCTCTTAAGATTTTCTTAAAGTTTCACTTATACTGCGTGTATAATAGTGTAACAAAAAAATAACAATAATCTCTATTTTTTTTTCTTCTTCAAATTGCTTAATTACCAAGTGTATGAGTCATTAGGGGCCCAAGATATGTATTAATGTTGCAATACATCTTCACGCTTCCATAAATAATATATTAATGATTATTTTAAAGTTTATTAAAGAGTATAGCTTTTTCTTTATTACATGACAAATGAGAACTATATTCAAACAAATGACTACTTTATCATATAGATTTTCTGTGCAACAATGGCAAATTATCACTATTCCATATGCGTGTGCAAATATATATTACATGCTATAAGGGGGCGATTGACTTGATTTACATTTGACATTGCTGTTTGGCGAAGAAGCAGTGTATCAACACATAAACATTATGAAATGGCTATTGCCATTTAGGTGCACTACTGAAATTCCATAGGTTGTATGTCTATTAAGATTTAAATAGTGCCTGCGATAATATCTTGTGTAGCTCAATAAGTATTTGACAGCCAGTTGCGTCTAATACATTTTTAGTGTGGAAGTATTGAGTCCCATTCTATCATTTGTTGCATCATCTTTTTGATATACAAAAATATATTCTATTCTATTATTTTCTAATTGTACAGAAAATGCTTTGATGCTTAACACTATCTGGGCTTGCAGATCCATTTGTGACAGATATTTGTGCCAGGTCACTAAAGACCCGAGGTATGTAATAATGTTTGGGGAAACACTCACAAATTTAAGGGTTAAAGACATTTATTGAATCATCAGTAAAGCAATTTTTTAAATGCCTACAGCTTGCTTAAGAGCAGTCCTTGATATCTGCATAATAAAATGTCAATTTAGTTTATAAGCAAACCATTTTAGATATTGTTCTTTCATTGATTCTAAACCAAAAGAGATACAATTTTTCTGACTACGAACAAGCAGGAAAATTGCTAACTGGCACGATTTTTCAATTTGTAGACAGTGTTTCTTGTCTTTCCCACCAGGCATATCAAGCCAAGAGCAGAACAGATTATATGTAAATTGTCTCATGTTACTAATACAGAACAATAATTGCTTCCCATGACAATACACTTGATTTTGCTAGCATGTCACATTTTAGTGTTATGGGTTTTTATATATTGCTTTTCAGTTAAAGGCAATGCTTTTACTTGGCAAAACAGCAAACAATAACATACAGTAACTGTCTAAGCCCTCAAAATTAAATGTTTTTAAAGCTGAAACCACCATTCATCTTAGACAATGAAAAGTATTCAGCTTTCTATGAACAAACTGATGGCCTCTTTAAGGCTTCTGGTGGATTTATGGAGAACAGTATGATTAGCTTAATGAGCATTCACTACACTCTCTGGTGACAAGCAGCATTTGAAATCCTCTCCCGGGAGAGGATGCTGCATCATAAATCCTTGTTTTACAACAACCCTGCAACTCCAAACATGTGATATTAGAATATTAGAAAAAGTGTGAAGTTACTAAACCATGACCCACGTGACCCATGTTACATGTCCACAGCTCATGGCATGGTGTTCAAACACATTGTTACACAATACTATTTTCCCATCAGTTTTCAAGTGTTATTCATAAAAAAGAGAGTCCTCTTAAATGGTTACTGAGTGCCAATACAAACCTCTTAGACAAAACAAGAGAAATGTGACTTCTTATTAAAAGCTTTGAAGAATGATTGCTCTTTTGATGGGGGAATCAGAGTGGGTGGCTATGGCAGGGCATAACTGTTGTGATTGCAGATCAGACAGCACATGTCAATTGTCTAATGCTTTTGTCAAACTTCAAAGAGGGAATATTTCTAAAGATTCTACAAACAGAACAGTGAGACACTGCTGTGGAGAGATGTCCATTCATTTTTTGTGTTTTGATCTCTATACGTAACTAAAATGAACAGTATCACACATTATAAATTGATGATCCATTTTTTCCCCCAGCATATTCCTGATGATCCAGCATATTCCAGCAGGTTATATTTCTGAGGATTGTCTGAGTCTACCCATGCATCGCAATGAATCATGTAATGAAGTACTGAACGTCTTTATAACACAGTGTGCGGACACATGAGTGTGTGTGGAGATCACTGCTGTTCCAACAGTGGTTACAAAAGCTGTCATCTAATTTGCTTTCTAGAAGGTTTGTGTAATACACCCCCCTCTTCTTTAATAAAACAAAAAATGCACTGTATGCCAATTTAGCTGAAAATACAACAAAGTCAGCTTGCAATTCTAATATATTAAAGCATGGTATTGAAGAGAAGAATACACTGTAAAAAAATCAAATTTGTATCGCTACCCAAAGGAGCTCTTTCTACCTAATCAAACCCTTAGAACTAGTTTTGTTGGTGTAACCTAATGTATTTAGGTTGATTCAGTGATTTAAAGTGATATCTATGACTTGTAGGCTATCAAGCTGGTTAATTTGGATGTTACCACATGAAGCACATTTCTATGTTATTACCCCAATCTAATACACTAACAAAGATGCGTTAATATGAGGGATGGATATAGAATTCTAATACAGTTAAAAAAAAAAAAAAAAAAAAAAAAAGCAATTTTTGCATAATTAGACTTGAGTTTAATGAAACATGTTTTGGCTCAGTTTTATACTCTATCAAGACTTCATTTGCTACATTTTACCGTTCAGCTTTAATCATATTTAGTTTCATATTCAATCAGCACACATTGGAAACAAACAAGACCAATAACACATGCAACATAAACGCAGCATTAGCACGCAACACAAAAACAACTTAATGGAAAGCTCGCATAAAAATACAGTTAACTGGCAGTGTCAAAATTAATGTTTGTTGTTTATGCTTACCTTGCCTAGACTCTTCAAACATCCCGATGGATTTGAGCACTTTTCTCCCCGTCTTGAAATGATCCTTGGATTCACTTCACGGATTTGGCTTTTCCTCTCTCTGATGACGATGATTGTTTTCAGCGCGACCCTCCAAACTGCTGTTGAGCTAAACTGATGGGGGGGTGGGGGAAGCAATGAGCACTAAATTACAAAATGACTGGAGCTCAGTTCATTATAAAAAGCATTCAGCCCATTTGATAGTCCTGGTGGAAAGAGATTGGTCAATTAAGTGACAGGTTAGAAATCCATTCAGTCCTTTACGGTTTCCTCCACCACAGGCTGTCTGACTGAGTCAACACATGTAACACTGAAAAGTCTATACAGCACGATCCGCCCCCTTTTATGACAGATGTGTCAATTTTGTGGTGACAACGTAAATAAGCAACAGCTACTATATGGACAGTTCCTCTTGTTTGTGACAAAGTTGCAAGGGGGCGCCACCCATCAGCAAAATAACGTAACACTTTGAAGTGTCAATAATATTAATATACCGTGAATAAAATTAATATAATTAATATATTATCTATTATAATTAATACAAATATGTGTGTATAAGCAATAGGCTACAGTGCAGCACCTCAAAACACTTTCATATTAAGTATATGTATGGCATTTACTGTAATGAATATGCAATTATATTGTACATGAACTTCGCAATGCAAAGGGCGACCCAATATAGGCTGAACCTGCCTTAAGAGAGGTAAACATTAAATAACAGTCCTTCCCCTGTGTGGGTTGAATTGTTATTAACTTATAAATTGAGCTACAACATATTTCGTCACCTGTAAGCAAACTAATTTTTAAGTAGAGTAATAAAGTTTTGTTTGTTTGGGCCTTTGAAACTCCCTTATAATGTAAAAAATGTGTTATAATATCGATGAAAAGCTATATATATATATATATATATATATATATATATATATATATATATATATATATATAAGACAGTTCTATCTTCAATTAAGTGCAGACACCAAATTATTTTGGTTGAACTTACACTGACACCTCGTGGCGTGGATGAAGCATCATTCAAGACTGTTTAGTTATAGATGCTTTAGCAGAAATTCACTATTCACAGTCAACCGTGATTTATGTAATATATGAGTTAAAGTGTCCAGTAACAGGGCAGTTACTGAGATTAAACAAGTAGTTTTCGTCTGGTCATGTGATCTTAACATGGCAGCCCCCATGAGGGGACCCTCTCCATATAGAATAATACAGCTTTTATAAGGTTACTGATATAACTGGAGTCTTCATCTCCTGTGAGACATCATGATTATATACACCAATGAACCAAAACATTATGACCACCTGCCTAACTTGCTGTTGGTCCTCCACGTGCTGCCAAAACAGTGCCAACCCTCCAAAATATGGACTCTACAAGATCCCTGACGTAGTCCTGTGGTATCTAGCACAGAGACATTAGCAGCAGATCCTTCAAGTCCTGCAAGTTGCGAGGTGGAGCCGCCATGGATCAGACTTGTTGGTCCAGCACATCCCACAGGTGCTCAGTCGGATTGAGATCTGGGGAATTTGGAGGCCAGGGCAACACCTTGAACTCTTCATCATGTTCACGCTTGAACTCGTGCACACGTACATGGCCATCCACGTGATGTAAATGAAAATGGGACTCATGGGACAAGACAACCCTCTTCCACTGGTCCAAGGTCCAGTTCTGACATTCGCATGCCCATTGTAGGCACTTTCAATGGTGGACAGGAGTCCTCATGGGCACTCTGACCGGTCTGCAGCTACGCAGGCCCATACGCAGCAGAGTGTGATGCACTGTGTGTAGTGACACATTCCTCCCGTAACCATCATTAACATTTTCTGTGACTTGTGCCACAGTAGACCTTCTGTTGGTTCAGAGCAGTTGCCCTTGCGAATCGATGAGCCTTGGGCACCCAGCACCCTGTCGCTGGTGTGTGGATTGTCCCTCCTCGGACCACTGTCGGTAGGTACTCGCCACTGCTGACTGGAAGCACCCCAAAAGTCTTGCAGTTTCAGAGATGCTTTGACACAGTCATCTGGCCATAACAATTGCTCATTTCTCCTGCATTCAACACACTGACTACGAAAACTGATTGTTCGCTTGCCATCTAATCTACCCAGACCATGACATGTGCCATTGTTAGGAGATGATCAACGTTATTCATTTCACCTGTGAGTCATCATAATGATTTGGCTCAAGTATATATATGTTTAGAAACTGCAATTAATTTATTAAGGTGTAAAACTTTTTTAATGAGGAAAAAATTACCTCATATGTTACATTTCAATAGGTCCACTGCAGCATTACAGATATCATGGTAATGGTATCTTGAAATTTGTTACTGTTTCTAGGTGTGAAAATTTTTTTGTTTTTAGATGAAGAGTTGCAAAAAGGATTGTAGACTTAGAAAACAAAAACAATTGTATAAGTGAGTCCAAGTCTACGTAGATCTTGATTCATCCTGATAAATAAAAGAGAGATGCAATTAGAGAGAACCAGAGAAGGTATTGAAGGAATAGAGGGGGGAAAACAGTCATTTGAAAGGGCATTAGATTAAAATATACATGAGAACAAACATTTTCTTTAATAACTGCAACCGTTTATTGTTATTATACAAACTTTTATCTCCATAAGAACCACAAAATCTTATTTCCTGTCTTTAAGTCAGTAAGAATTTTGGGGACTTCGAAGGTCAAAAGTTTGAAGGTTTTAAGAGAATCAAAAGGTTTAAAGAGACCTTTTCCCTTGGCTTTACCAGACCAAGTTACAAGGAAATCAAGCTTTGTAGGCTGTGTTCAGATTTTGTTTACATTTTTCAGGAGGTAAATATGGAATGGCAGAGAGTCAGTATCAATGGCAGGGCCAGTGACATGTACACTTTAAGGTCTGATGTGCAAATAATGTTAGAAGGACCTATTTCTAGGTCATTAATCAATAAGTTTGTTAATCCTTTGTATGAAATGTCAGATTTCTTTGTGTCCAATGAAGCACACAAGGTGGTCCTTGTGCTTGGATAACATGGATCATCAGGTTTTGCACAAACTTGTGGAGTTCATGCCAGCTCGAGTGCATGCTGTCAGTAAAGCAAAAAGAGAGCATACCAAATACTATGAAATTCAGATGCTGATATTATAACACCAGTCAAACATATAACACAGGTCAAATTCTGGCACAAATCGTAATTGTGAAATATTCATGATTTATTCTGTCACATATTTCCTCTCTATCCAAATTGTTTAGAAACTGTAACTATAATTGGCTACACAAGTACGTGTTTCAACAGCTGCATTTTAGTGTACATTTTCAAGGGGTTGAAGGTCACAGATGCAGTCTCCCTATCATTTACACAAGCACTGGTCAGTAGCTGCCTTTCCTATTTTTATTTTACTTAGCACAAATTCACATGACCTTTGCTTCTTTCCTCCTTATTCAGCCAACAATGACCTCAGAGCCAAAGAAAAGATGTTTATCAAGTTTGTCTTGAGTTTCAGCTGTTAGATAAATGATTGAAATGTGATATTATGAATGGCCAATAACTCTAACTAATGATCATGCACATACATTTTATGAGATAAAAGCCTCTTGTCTCTGCTTTAATCGCCAGGGGAAGCATGTCAGTTTCACATATGCCACTTGAATGCCCACTTTATTCACATCCCTCTTGCTGTTTCATACTCTTGAAAACTTACAGCAGATGTCCTGGAATGACCCTGCAATGAAACTTTATCTGAAAGTTTCTATAGCTACTCTTATTTGTATTTTATTTATTTGCTTTGATTTTATTCACCAGGAGCCATACAGTAAATCCAAAAAAGCAAGTCCTAAGGTTAGAATAATGCTATAATCTATAGTATGCATATTAATCTATTAACATAAGTAGTGGTTTCATATTGAATTATGGTAATATGCATTAATGGCTCTGCACAGAGTAATGCAAGTATATCCAGTGGCTGCAGGTTGATTTGTTAAGCATCTCTGATCTAGAACTTGGAGCATTGGGTGCCAGAATTCATAAAAAAAATTTTTTTTTAAAAGACTTAAAAATGTATCTGTTTCTCACCCACACCTATCATATTGTGTCTGAAAGGACACAAGTCATATGGATGACTTTTTTGCTCCCTTTATGTGGATTTTGTGACTTAAAAATTTTGGTACCCATTCACTTGCATTGTGAGGACCTACAGAGCTGAAATATTCTTCTAAAAATCTTAATTTCTGTTCTGCAGAAGAAAGAAAGTCATACACATCATCATGAGAACATTTTCAGTTTTGGGTAAACTGTCCCTTTAATTCATTACAGTGTACAGTTGTGCTCACAATTTTGCATACCCTTGGAGAATTGGTAATATATGTACCATTTTTAAAGAAAACATGAGTGAGCAGGCAAAACACATTTCTTTTATTTCTTATGGGATTCATATTCAACTGTAGGTTATAACAGAATGGCACAATCATAAAACAAAACATGGCAACAAAGAAAAAAATGAAATGACCCCTGTTCAAAAGTCTGCATACCCTTAGTTCTTAATACTGTGTATTGCCCCCTTTAGCATCAATGACAGCATGCAGTCTTTTGTAATAGTTGTCTATGAGGCCCCAAATTCTTGCAGGTGTTATAGCTGCCCACTCGCAAAGTCTTTGTTCGTCTTGCATGAACCACACGTTTGAGATCTCCCCAGAGTGGCTTGATGATATTATGGTCAGGAGACTGTGATGGCCACTCAAGAACCTTCACCTTTTTCTGCTGTAACCACTGGAGGGTCAACTTGGCCTTGTGCTAAGGGTCATTGTCATGCTGGAAAGTCCAAGAGTGTCCCATGCGCAGCTTTTGTGCAAAAGAATGCAAATTGTCTGCCAGTATTTTCTGGTAACATGCTGCATTCATCTTGCCATCAATTTTCACAAGATTCCCCGTGCCTTTAGAGCTCACACCCCCCCAAAATATCAGTGAGCCACCACCATGCTTCACAGTGGGGATGGTATTCTTTTCACTATAGGCCTTGTTGACCCCTCTCCAAACATAGTGCTTATGGCTGTGACCATAAAGCTCTATTTTGGTCTCGTCACTCCAAATTACAGTGTGCCAGAAGCTGTGAGGCGTGTCAAGGTGTTGTCGGGCATATTGTAACCGGGCTTTTTTGTGGCATTGGCGCAGTAAAGGCTTCTTTCTGGCAACTCGACCATGCGGCTCATTTTTGTTCAAGTATCGTCGTATTGTGCTCCTTGAAACAACCACACCATCTTTTTTCTGAGCAGCCTGTATTTCTCCTGAGGTTACCTGTGGGTTTTTCTTTGTATTCCGAACAGTTCTTTTAGCAGTTGTGGCTGAAATCTTTCTTGGTCTACCTGACCTTGGCTTGGTATCAAGAGATCCATGAATTTTCCACTTCTTAATAAGTGATTGAACAGTACTGACTGGCATTTTCCAGGCTTTGGATATCTTTTTATATCCTTTTACATTTTATATTTTTTCCATTACCTTGTTACACAGGTCTTTTGACAGTTCTTTTCTGCTCCCCATGGCTCAGTATCTAGCCTGCTCAGTGCATCCATGTGAGCGCTAACAAACTCATTGACTATTTATACACAGACACTAATTGCAATTTAAAAAGCCACAGGTGTGGTAAATTACCTTTAATTGCCATTTAACCCTGTGTGTGTCACCTTGTGTGTCTGTAACAAGGCCAAACATTCAAGGGTATGTAACTTTTGATCAGGGCCATTTGGGTGAGTTCTGTTATCATTATGATTTAAAAAGGAGCCAAACAACTATGTGATAATAAATGGCATCATATGACCACTATCCTTAAATAAGAGACAGTTTTTTTGCATGATCAGTCATATTTTCAAAATCAGTGCCAAAATTTCACAATTTCTGCCAGGGTATGCAAACTTTTGAGCACAACTGTACATTGAAAAGACATGCACTTTGAATGAAAATATACATATACATTCCGTTTATGGAAATTTTGTCATTTTAATGCTTAAAAACACAGATTGGAATTTATTTTTTAATTTTTAAAGATTTAAATAAAGATTGCAGGAATGTTTTAATATGATCTCAGATTGGTTACATTTAAAGGAGCACTCAGTAATTTTATTCTCAATATGGCAGTTATCTTGAATGTTGTGTGGCATCATCCAAAAGCAAGTTTTGATTACCAGTGCCACTGCAGTAAGCCACAATTAAATTATTCTGTGAGAGAAAGTGTCCTGTAACAGAGCTTAAATAAAGTGAGTAGTATTCAGCTAGTCATGTGATCTCAACATGGCAGCCCCCATGAGGCAACCCACTCCATGTAAATAAAACAGCTTTTATTAGGCTACTGATTTGACTGGAGTCTTCATGTCATGTGTGTACATGATTTTAAACATAGTTTCAGAAAGTACTTTTCATTTCTTTAGGGGCTTTCTTTAACTTTTTTTTAATAAGGACAAAATGACTGACTGTTCCTTTAAAAGGAAGGTGGTATTACAGAATAACTGATGAAATCAAAACAAGGAGGGATACTGGGAGAGAGGGGTGAGGGAAGGATACATATATTATCAGTGGAAGATGCTGACATTCTCTACTTGAGAGATCTGGTGATGATTGACTGTTTTGATGATCAGGACCTTTTTTCCCCTCTCATCTCAGATTTTCAGTTAAATCCACCAGATATGGGTATTTCAGCACAGCAGGAAGTACTGCATTTGTGAAGACCTTGCATTTCAAAGGTGACAAATCAAACATCTAAGTTGATTTAATGTGAACAGGTGTGTTTGATGTATGTGAGTTTGAGGACAATAAGGGAGAGACCATAGAAGGTTTCTGTGTTTAGTGTTCGCTCACGGCAAGACTTGATCATAGATGGTTCTCAGTTGACACAGAGGAATATCAATTGCTGTACATGCAATATTGGTAATGTCTTCATACATACATGTGAAAGTGTTTCAAAACTTTTGACCGGTAGTGTATATTATATATTGTATTCATTTAACTTTCAATGACCTTGGCAAAATTGAATATCCAGGGAGGTGACCTGAACATAGGCTCATAGTTAAACTCAATGATTGCATTTCTCTTAACATTTTAAACAGGTCTCTTGACTAAAAAGATCAACTTAAGAAAAGCAAACAAAAGACAAAATGAAACAAAAACACATTTAAGGATGCACAGGTATCAAACATGCAGAGTTATCAAAAGTCCATCTTTGTCATCGGCTCCAAATAAAAATATATATATTTTAGTGAGTCCAAATGTATGTCCCCTATAAAAGACATTATGAGCTATCATATGGTGAAAGTTTGTAATGTCTTTTTGGCAGTAATTTGGGCAGTGGAGCTGGCTTTTAAGAGGCTAAGTCCTTTATGTACATGCATTTACTGAACAGTTGTAGAACTGCACAATAATGTTGCAACTTAAAAACCTATATAGGTTTACATGTATATAAAATGTTAAGTGGGCCCAACATTATCTGGACGCTTTTGTGAAAATATCAATGAAATCAGCTCCCTTCAAGTTCATACAGATGTCTTAGCAGAGTAACCACAGATGTAGTGAATCACTTAAACACAGACAAGTTCCAGTTTGACAACCACAAAGTTTCCAAATAATTTATCTTAATTCTAAACAATTTATCTATTGTTTCATCATTTAATACCTAACAAACTGTCAGTGTTAAAGTGCTAAATGCCAGGAAAG
This sequence comes from Myxocyprinus asiaticus, assembly GCF_019703515.2. Lineage (NCBI taxonomy): Eukaryota > Metazoa > Chordata > Actinopteri > Cypriniformes > Catostomidae > Myxocyprinus > Myxocyprinus asiaticus. Next base: position 12,813,387 of record NC_059368.1, read on the forward strand.
GATACAGTGGCATATTTGGAACAAGGTCCATTTGCACCTTTAATGGTAGTTTGTTAAGAAAATGATGGAAGTGTTGGCAACCTATCAGAGAACTGCATTAGCAGATTCACACATGCCAGTTGTGGGGCTGGATATATCTGTATACTTTCACACACAGTGACACACCTTTTTTATGGATAACACGCTTTTCCATTATACGATGTAATATGGCATGACCAACTTTTTTATTAGGGGTCAATATATGCTTCCTGGAATTGATTTTCAGGGACATTTTTTTATTTTTCTAACCATTTAAAAACAGACTTATGGATCAGTTAAATGAAATACATTTTCAGTGTGGACAATTATGACTGTTACCTATAAAAAAGAAATCAATGTCAAGTAATGTAAAATACAAAGGCAGCATAATAATGCACAATACAGTATATCATAGCACAATAAACACTGATAGAATTAATTTTATTTTAGTGGCCGGTCTCTATGTAAGTTCATATAAATATATATATATATATAAGTAAAAGTAGATTTTGATGTTACTACTGTTTCAAGTTTTAAAGTTGTTGAGAGTATTTTCTTCATATTAAGAGTTTTCAGGGCCGAATTCAGTGAAAACTCTTGAAATCAGGGGTTTTCAGACTTGTTGATGCCAGTGACTCCGAGATATGATGATGTTCTTGCAAGGGACCCTATTCATAAAAATACAAAGTAGCTATGAATTTTCCTGAATAAAGACCCATTGAGTATACTTTGTGAGAAAAATAGCTAGCATGATATTATAAAGATAACATGTTGTTCTCTAAATTAAATAACTGGCTATTATGTTGTGATTGTTCAAAAGCCAACTCTTTGTATGAAATTGGCAGTGTATTTTTTTTTTTTCTGTTAGAGGTGTAAACTTGAACACATTTTTATTTATTTATTATTTTTATGTGCACACTTTTTCGAGTATTCTATTGACCCATGGCCGGGTCTAAGGGGGCATTGCTCCCCAGGTTTGCTTTTATTCTGATTTCTTTTATTGTTTGTATTTAATGTTCGCGCAAAATGTGTGCTTGACATTTCACAATTGCTTGACACCTCGTGCCTCAGTTAACAACATATTCTACAGTTCATGAGCCTACATATTCAGCTTCATCTGGAAAGTAAAAAAATAAATAAAATAATAATATAATGAAATAATAATAGCACAATAATAATAATAATACTCACAGTAATAATTATTAGGATTATTTTATTGGGCTATTATTATGAATAGGCATATACAAGGCATATTTTATTTATAGAAACTAAATATGTAATAGAGTTACATTTTAAAAATGGGTATTTCATTTAGTTTTGTCGTACTTCCGGTTTAAGCCCCACCCACATTCAGTTCTGTCCGAATACAGAGACAGATAATTTTGTTGTAGTAACAGATACAAATAAAGATAATGGCTGTGCTGCACACCCCTGCAAACCATACAGAACATCACTAGGCCTAGAATACAATATTATGAAATATATTAAATGTTAGATAATAGATAAAAAACAGAGTAATGTACATGGGCATTTTCTGCCACCACATTTTAAATATCTGGGGCATTGTTCGGATCCTAAAATCATGACACATGATTAAGGCAGATTAAGGGTTTATAGGCTAAATTTGTGTGATTGGTATAGCATTTACTTCTAGTTCACAAAAGGTCAAATATCACATCCATTTTTTTAAGAGGATCAAAAGAGATTCACTCCTCAATGCTCTTTAAGACTCAACTCATTGCACCAAAAGGGGACACAGAGAGAAATATGCTTTCATAAGCACTGAAAATTCTAACACATTCAACGGTATTAAGCATCTTTGAGTCACCATGCTTCATCTTTTAGGACTAAATCAATTAGTCAAAGGTATATGACTGTACATTGGGATACCATTCTTGTGTCAAAGCAATGTTCAGACAGAACGGATTCTATTTACTGAGCTAATCTGTTTTATCCCCTAACAATTAACAATGTCTGTTCTGTGACTATTGAAATTTATTTTTTAGTCATGGATGTTCAGAATCACTCACTTCTGAAGCTGAAACCCAGAGAACATTATCTCAAAGACATATTCTTTGAAATGACATGCACATACAGCCACTTATCCACAAAAGTAAAATGCATGCAATAATGAACTCTCGCCAAAATAATTAACTGATATGGATGAAACAATCCCCAGAAGGCAAGTTACAGCTAAATGAGAAACAACAACCTGAGGAATAAGATAACCTTACAACTATCTGTGGCAAAATAATAATAATAATAATAATAATAATAATAATAATAATAATAATAATATTTTTTTAGAGATAATTATAATCAAGTGGCATGTTGTAAAATAAACTTTTTTCATACAAGGCATGCCAAAAAATAATAATAATTAATTGTGAATAAATAAATATTGTTCAAATCAATTTGCTCCTGCATATGCCAGTCCAGTCCTCAGGCAAAACCTTATTTAGAAGCTCAAGTTTACAAGTAGCTTCTAAATAAAAAGGTTAACAAAAAAGGTTTGTTGGGCATGTACCTTGGAAATGCTGGAAAGTACCTTGGAGTACCATATATACAATGGTATGTCAGTATGGAAATCATTCAGTACCATTGTACATATCAAAGCAACATCTGAAACCATTATGTACCATGTGACTGTCACTGTCGCCACAGTATGTATGAGCTGTCCTCTAGATTTAAGTGCCAAAAACGTCTTTTTAAAGCACAGATAGATCCTGAAGGTTCTTTTTATTAAAGCCCCCAAAAAATCAAAAAAATTACAAATATTCTGACTCCCGGTTTAGCATCTGCCATGTGAGGTCACAAAGTCGGGAGCTCTGCAAACCACTTTTTAAAAGTTGCCTCAATGCGCTATACAGCGCTATCTTTTGCATTTTGCACAATCATAGGTGTTTTCTACAACAACTCTACCTGATCTTTTTGCCTTTAGCCAGGTTAATATCATGTCTACGAAAGGCCAACAACAAAGAAGACCGACTCGGCTGTTGCAAGTAGTGGCTCATTGCCGGAATCATCTAAATGCGACAAGCTGTCCTCACCTGAGAGCGTCACGATTATGGCTGCAATTAAAACGCTGGAGAGTGGAATCTATGAAAAGTTTGATGCACACGCCTCCACAATTAGAGGTGAAATGTCCTCTATTCGAGAAGAAATGCAGAACGCACTCTCATACTTGAAAGCAGATGTTAAAATCCAAGGAGAGAGCATAACTAGTCCAGAGTCTGCTACCTCGGATTGGATAACCAATCTACACTCACTCAAGCCAAATTTTGTTTCTCTCCAGAAGGAGGTAGCTGCTTTACAAGCTAAATGCATCAACTTAGAGTGCCATTCCCAAAGAAGCAACCTCCATCTGGTAGGAATCTCAGAGGGTCTGGAAGGCCCACAACCAACGAAGTTCGTGGCAGAGGCTTTGGCAGACATATCTGACCTCCCTGAACCTCCGCTCTTTGCTCACGCACACTGCACACTTGCACGAAACCTGCAGAGGGTAAACGGCCGTGGGCTTTCGTGATTTGTTTTCATCATTATGATTAAAGAGGATATTCTGCAAAAGGCGAGTCAGGGCAAACAGCTGAAATTCAAGGACAAAACTGTGTTCGTCTTCCCAGATTTTCCACCTATTATGAGGTGAAACGACAGCTGAGAACTGTTCCTGAGGTGAAGTATGGATTCAAAGGTCTCACCGGCTTCAGAATCACGCAGAACGGCATCGAACACAAGTTTGACACCCCGACAGTGGCAATGAATTTTGTGAGACAACACCTATTACCTGCCTGTATAAATGGGTACAAGGTATGCTTGGTTTTGGACTAATTAAAGGCAATGATTTTTTCTTTGGTGAAAGCTCTATCTAGCTGTAATTCAGTTAGCCAGTTTGGGCGCTTGTGTTGCCTTTTTGGTCATAAACTGTTTGTTTTTTTTTTTACTATTTTTACGTTATATTTTTATATATCGGAACTTAACATGATTTTTCTGGACTTTTGATAGTTCTTTTTTTATTATTGTGTAGTTAATTATACATGTCTTGATTTTATTTGAACCTTGAATTATTCTATATCAAGACATAATACTTTCTGTACTTGTCATTTGGTTTGTGGAGTTGCGTTCGAGGTAAGAACCACAATAACATGCATTTTGGTGTGTTTCCTCAGGGAAGCGTACACTTCAGTTGGGGGAGTGTTAGCTTAGTTCACAGTGCATAGTTCGCACTGGGGTTCGTTGTTCTTTTTCTGTTTTTCCATGTAACTCTTGACAGTAAGATTTGATTGATTCTTTTTTTTTCTACTTATTGTGTGTGTGTGTGTGTGTGTGTGTGTGTGTGTGTGTGTGTGTATATTATCTCCATGTTTTTGGGGTTTCGTTATTACAACTCTATAAATTGTCTCCCATTTTCCACGTTTTGTCTTAATGATGGGCAGTGAGGTTAATGACAATAGTGCTGACTTGGTGAGATGTGTAAGCTGGAACTGTAAAGGTCTGAGTAACCAGTTAAATGTAATAAGGTTTTAAATAATCTTAAAAGACTGAAGGCAAATTTTGAGTTTCTTCAAGAATTCCTTTGTTCTTCAGATCATTTTAGATTGAAAAAGGACATGGTGGGGCAAGCTTATCATTCTCACTTTCATTCTAGGTCCAGGGGTTGTGGCATTCTGGTGCATAAATCTACCCCTTTGTAGTATCACAGGTTATTGCAGACCACAAGGACAGATATGTTATTATAACAGGAACTCTGTTTTCAAACTCCCTAATTCTTGCAAATGTCTATGCACCCAATTACGATGATGCTACTTTTTTTTATTTATTTTTTTATTTTTGTCATGCATTCCTAACCTGCACTCTCACTCATTAATTCTAGATGGGGATTTTAATTGTGTGATGTGCCCACAGCTGGACAGATCCTCAAGGAAAGCTATAGCACTTTCAAGATGTGCTGTGACTATTCAATCTTCCATGCAGAAATTTGGTGTTTGTGATGCGTTCCCTTTTTTCAATCCGGCTACAAAGAAATATTCTTGCTTTTCTCATGTACATCAGACTTACTCCTAAATTGATAATTTTTTCATAGATCAAAAACTTCTTATATTCAAGATTGCTCATATGAAAACATAGTAGTTTGTGATCATGCTCCAGTTGTTATAAGACTTCAGTTTCCACAGACACCACCTAAACATCGTCAATGACGACTTAATCTGAATCTTTTAACTGATATAGAATTAATCAAACTTTCTTTCCTCCAATATATCTGTCACAGGTTGAGCAGAGAATCAGAGGCAGGATCCAAACGCAAAGTAACTACCCCGAAGGGAAAAAAACAGGTACTGGGTGGTAATGACAAAAACGGACTGGACTGGATAACGGGGCAAAACACAGGACCAACTGGAACTGGGAAGAACACAAAATCGACATGGACACGAAACAAGACTAACTGGCAATGGACAGCACACATGAGGAGACTAAAATAGGGAAGGAAATCAAACAGGATAACAAGCAGGGCAGGTGAGACAAATGAACTACTAATGGGCAAACAAGGAGGCCAGGTATGACGCAAGACTGAGAAACACACAGCAATACAGAAACAAAACAAAGCCATGTGCTCTCACAAAACACAAGCACCCGAATGGCATGAGCGCACATCACCAAGACAATAAGGAATTATACGCTCATGCCAAATGACAGACAAGACGAGAGAATGTGTAGCAACGCCAAACAAAGCAATGCCACACATTCCCACACTAGAAAGAGCCTGAGTGTACATCGCGAGGCAAACGCCACACGATGCTCACAACAGACGACAAAACGAGACAGGACACCTGTGCGAGAGTTTGGCCACACACAAACCCAACACCTCAGATCGAAGTGACTAAACCTAATTACAAAGTAGACAGCTCGCGACCCGGGCGCACAGCGCAAAGTGAGCGCAACCCGAAGCGCGTCCGTGGTCGCGAGAGACAGACATAAACGATTGAGGTGAGTGTAAGCGCCAAGATGACATAAGCGCAATGCACTCACGCCAATAACAGACAGAACATGGAGCATGTCCGGATTCCGACACCAACCATAACTGAACCATACAGGGCAGTCAGGATCCAGACACCATGCTCCGAACATGAAACAAGAGACCAACCGAGGAGCACACGGCAGGGAAATAACAACCGAAGCTGTGCACTCAAACAAAGACAGAAACGAAGCACAAGACAGACACAGAACAATGATGCCATGACCCTGTCACACAAAAAGCCAGACTGACAAAGTGACAGGATTGTGACAATATAATCTTTTATTGAAGTTAATGTTATGGCAGGTATGTCTTATTCTACCATTTGGGAAAGTTTGAAATGCTACCTGCGTGGTTTGATATAAAAATAGAGAGCAAAATATGCGACTTGAACTGTCCCACTCAATAGCAGCTATTGATGATCAGTATTCAGCACACCCTTCCCCTAAACTTTATGAAGAGCGTCAAATACGGCAGACAGAATATGACTTATTGTCAACTGATGAGGCTGAGAATTTGCTTTTATGTGCTCAGCATAGGGACTATGAGTACGGTGATAAGATGTGTAAGCTATTAGCCCATCAAATTCTAAGTCTGAGATGTCACGTCTGATACCCTGACTTAGATTATCATAAGTCAACTACTGATGATTATAAAGAGATAAACTCTCAGTTTCAACAATTCTTTGTTAATTTGAACACTTCTGAGTCCTTAAATGATACGTCTTTAACGTTTTTAGATAAATAGGTTTCCCTATGATTGACAAGGCTTTAGTGATCTCTTAGATGAGGATATACAAATTTAGGAAATAGCTGAAGCAACTGCATCCTTGAAAACTGGTAAGGTCCCCGATCCTGATGGTTTTCTGTCAGTACTCTGCCCAGTGTTACTTTCAGTTTTCTCAGAGAGCCTCCAGAATTCTCAGCTGACCCCAACCTTCTATCAGGCATCAATTTCATTGCTCCTTAAAAAAAGACAAAAACTCACTAGACTGTAGCTCATATCGTCCCATATTGCTTTTAAATTGTGACTATGAGGTATTAGCTAATATATTATCTACTCGGCTTAACATAAATAATTTCACCCAATCAAATAAGTTTTGTTTTCAAACATTGACATTTTCAATATCAGGCACCTTTTAAATGTTTTATATTCCCCCCCATTCTAATGATGCCAAAGTTGTGGTTTGACCAGGTTGAGTGGGACTATCTTATTAATGTTTTGGAAAGATTCGGATTGGGTCCCAAATTTATTTCTTGGATAAAGATGATTTATGATTTATGCTGCTCCTAAAGCATCTGTATGCACAAATAATATTATCTGATCATTTTCTCTGTGTCGGGGCACAAGGCAGGGGTGTCCCCTTTCCCCTCTTTTATTTGAAATTGCCATTGAACCCCTAGCAATTGCACTGCGTGCTGATACAGAGGTACAAGGTATCTCCCATGCTGGCCTAGAACAAATGATTTCCTTATACGCCGATGATGTTCTCTGATTTTTATCCAATCCCCTTGTATCAATTCCCCGATTGTTTTCAATATTGGAATCATTTAGCACCTTTTCAGGGTATAAACTAAATCTCTCTAAGAGTGAATTATTTCCAGTGAACACTGTTGCATTGAAAATCTCATATTCAGGTTTCCAATTCAAAGTTGTCAAAAGTCAATTTAAGTACTTGGGTGTTCAAGTATCTCGTAGGTATGCTGACTCATTTAAAGCCAATTTTAGCCCTCCATTTAATCTCACAAATTCTTTGTTTTTATCATGGAAATCCCTTCCTCTTTCGTTGGGAGGGAGGGTAAATGTTGTAAGAATAAATATAAATATAAATAAATAATATTTATTCCTAAAGCATTTTTTATCAATTTGGAAAAAAGTAATTCTTCTTTTATTTGGAATAATAAATTGAGGCGAATAAACCAGAAACACCTTATGAAGCCAAAGGAGTTGGGTGGCTTAACTTTGCCAAACTTTCGATCTTATTATTAGGCAGCCAATTTCAGAAATTATTGTACTGGGTACAATATGACCTGAAGCAGTGTAAACCTTTCTGGGTGCAAATGGAAGCTATATTTTGTACCCCAGCAATGCTAACATCTTTTCTTTGCTCCTCTATTCCTCCCACTTACTGTATTTTGATTAAGAACCCGTCGGTTTCGCCGACAATGCAATGTATGGCAATGTATCTTTTTCACCCTCTCTTTTTGATGGGACCTTTAATATCTGGAAAGCACAAGGCTTAGTTACCATTGGTCAGTTATTTATTGACAATAACTTTGCTTCGTTTGACCAACTTAAAGAAAAATTTAAGTTACCTATTTCACACTTATTCCAATATTTTCAAATCCAGAGTTTCATTTGTAAATATTTCACTGATTTCCCCTTTATTGCACCCAACAGCATTCTTGAGTGCATTTTTAATCAGCATTAATGAATAAGGGGTGCCAATTCTAGAATCTACAGTATAATAAATAGAAAGCAAGCCCCACCCCACTAATGGGCCATTAAAGTCTCATTGGGAGCATGATTTAAAAATGACACTGGACATTGACACCTGGGACTCTATCTTAGAAAGAATACATAGTTTCTCAGTTAATTCAAGGCACAGACTTATTAAATTTAAGTTAGTACATCGTGTTCCTTGGTCCAGAGATCAACTCTTTAAAATATTCCTTTATCTTGACCCCACCTGTCCATGATGTGCAGTAGAACCAGCCTCTTTGTTTCATTCATTTTGGTCCTGCCCCATATTATTAAGGTTTTGGGGGGAACATTTTAGATGCTTTTCAGACATTTTTGCTATGGTAATGGACCCAACTCTTTGACAGCTCTTGTCGGTATTCTTCACTAACAGCTTTAGAGATGGATAATATAGCACTTTCTACACTGTTGGCCAGAAGACTTATACTTATTAATTGGAAGCTACCATCTCTGCCATCCTATCATGAATGGGTTTTGGACCTACTGTCTGTTCTTAAGCTTGAAAATATTACATTTGAAATCAGAAAGAAGCCCTACCTGTTTACTAAATCATGGAGCCCTTTCTTACATTATTTTAAGGAGACAAGAATTTGTTATAATCTGTTTTTTCAAGTATGCGTGTTTTTTTTTCTTCTTTACTCTATTGTAATGTCATTATAATTTAAGGTTTTGTACATTTATATTCCTTGTAATGCAAGCTCTGTCTTGAGTTGTTATTGTAACTGTGTATATATATATATATATATAGAGAGAGAGAGAGAGAGAGAGAGAGAGAGAGAGAGAGAGAGATGATCACATTTTAAATGAAAAAACAAAACAATTTCCAATATTTTCAAAGTCATAATATCCATAGCAATCCTAACCCTGGCAAACCCTTTGAAATCTCTAAAGAAACTCAGTCTGTGGATTTAAAACCTGCACTTAATTATTTAATGGCCTTGACCACCATAAAGTAGCTAGGATGAGGGAAAAATAATAATAATGTTGAGGTTAATGTCAAAGTTGTATAAATGCATTTCCTGTCATGTAGCAACATTCTGTGTTTTCATGAATTATAGCCGGTTGATAAATGTGCTTAAGATGAACCTCTGGAAAATCCAATAATTTAATCAGAAAAAGCAGCATGACATCGTAAAGCAATGGGGTGGCCTTCTGTTTCAGTGGACAGACATAAGTGCTAAGACAGAGATAGATATTGCTTTGACATGTCTCACAGATGAAAGGGTTCACAGTGATAGATGACAACAAAGATTTGAGTCTTTACTGATAAAGCTACATGTGCTATACATATACAAATGTGGCCTTGACACATGCTTAGATCTTTCCATGAGAGATAGCCAATATTTATTTCATATTCTTTATATTTGTGTATAACTTTATTGGTGTACTGTTTTGCTCTTTTGTATTAATCTGAATTCTCACTGGTTTAGGGATTTACTAACACTAAGGTTGCCAAGTGGAGTTTTACATTGAAATGTATTTATTTGTCACTAGTTGTATGCCATTTAGCAAAAGAACAAAAAAAGTAATTGCATCTCAAATGCATTTTAGCACTTGAAAATGCATTTTAGATTATTTAGCATTTCGGTTTGTTTACAATATAGTTGCTTCCCACCACCAATGGTCTTCTTAATGGGACAGTTTACCCAAAATGAAAATTTCATCACCATTTACTCACCCTTATGTAAACACATATGACTTTCTGCCTTTCTTTGGTGCAGGGAACCCAAAAGGAGAAAGGCAGAACATTAGCCTCAGTCACCATCACTTCAATCGTATGGCAAAAACATGCAATGAAAGTGTGTCTATTTTCTTTTTGGCTTAACTGATATATATAGCGTCTATTATTTTCCTAAAAGAAACCGAGTTTGTCCCTTATTTTCCTCCATTTTCCTTATTTTGGCAACCCTAACTACCACATAACCTGGAAATAGATCTGAAACTAGCTCCATGGATTTGGCCATAGCTGAATTTGAAAGGGTTGCACATTACCACACTAATTAATGGACACCATTGATAGTCACGAGTTTGGTTCAAGAGGGACTTCTAAGAAGGAACACAAAACAACTCTATGCGAATGCCAAGGGATGAGTTCATGAGCCGTCAGCTGACTAACAAAACGAAGCGACTCTTCTGCTAAACGATTATGCTATGGAGTTTTAGTCACATCATTGTGGCAAATGTCTTGGAATGAAAAGAAAAGTCATAGCTAAATAGTTTGTATGCATTTAGCATATATATATATATATATATATATATATATATATATATATATATATATATACATAAAAAAGGTCACAAGGTTTATTATTACTATTTGAAAGAAATCAAAAGAATATCATGAGATCATTTCAGTCATGTTTAATCAATTTGTTCATTTGCAGTGCAGTTACTGTACAGTAAAATATTGCAAATGATTTCACTATATGTGCATGCTTTCCATTCAAAAGATGTATTAAATGTATTAAAATCATAAATGACTAGATTTAATGAAAATTATCATGTAAATAAGATATCAAAGTTCTGACTGTCCATAGTCATAAATGCGTGTCTTTGCTCTGCAGTCATCATAATGATATTCCTTTTATAAGAACCATTACAAAACCTGAGTGCTTCTATTATACAACATGAATTATGCAAATTGGATCAAATTGATTGTTATATGTGTTATAGCTGTATCATATTGTTTCCCCCTTTGTCTTTAATGCAGCACAAAAACTTGAACTGTAATGCGGCTACTGTTTTCTTCCTTCTTCGCACCCTCATCTTTTATTCAAAATGTTTTGGTCTTCAAAACAACATCTAGCTAGCTTCTTCGCTAAACATCAGGAGGCCACATTATTTTTGAAAACAGTATCATTTCTTTGTGCCGATAATTACCGGAGAGATTTCGGTTTCTAAAGATGTGCAAGAATAATGTACTGACACTCAAATGATGTGCATTACTGGAGGTGGCAGCAGTTGTGCTGCATCACACATACCAAATTCACTTTTCCCAATATAAAAGAGAAAAAAATTATTTTCTCTGTGAAGTGTTTCAGCAATTTTTTCAGGAGCAAGAGCAATTTAAAGTCTCCAGTCAAAGATGAACAGGTGTCTGAGTGGCTGTAACTGTCTTTTGAAGTGGGAAAATTGTTGAACTGACAAAGACACGTGAGTCAAACGTCTGCCTGGCTTTGTTACACAAGTCTTCCAATGATGACTTTTGTAATCAGTGATGGATCGGACTGCCGTGAGCTCTGTAAAATAACAATGGCGAATGAAGCGAGATAAATGTTTATTGTAAATACAATTATCATTCTTGCAATACCACATATCTTACCTGTCATTGTTGTGCTATGAATTTCTTGCTTATTTGAGTACTGCGCCATTAGCTTAGCAACATGCTAACGCCAAACTTTAAAATATATTGCTAACACCAACATGTTGTAAGTCAAGTCTCCTGTACACTTCATGCAAGAAACACTATTTAACTGAGTCATCACTCCAAAAAGAGCCCTTGTTCTTTTAAATGTTTATGCATTTCAACAGAGCACAACAGTCTGGTTCCGGAAGTAAGAATCCTAGAAATTCTTTTCAGAGATTGATTGATTTTTTAATAATAATTTATAAACCTTTGAAGAAAGACCTACCGTGTTGCTCTGAGTTTGTTAAATGAAAGGTATATGCTTCTGTTGAAGCAATCAGACTGCATTATTTTAATTTCATGCTTTAGAAATCATGTTTAATAGCGGAATTCCTGGCGAGGAACTACCCTACCCGTGAATCCTGACCAGAAAGATCCACCAATCAGAGAGTCGTGGTAAACAAACCGTGGCAAACAAGCGGTTTTGTCAAGATGTATTGTTTCTAAACTTATAATTAACAACTTAAAATGAATAGTTTAAAATATGTTCATAGTTTTCAATTCTATTATGCTATTCTCAATGCTTCGTGGGACTGTTGTTCATTCCAACATTGCAGAAGTTAAGTACACAATCTTGTATCTTTGTCTTTTTTTTTTTTTTTTTAATTTAGAAGGCTTTTATGAAGAATTTTATTTAATCTATATGGAAAGAACTGAATGGGTAAAATACTTGGAACCAAGATGGCTGAAAAAGTGGACGTGCACTGATGTGCTATATTGCATGACAAATTTCCATCAAACTGAATTGAGTAATAATCTACATTATAATAAATTAAAGGTGCACTCAGTAATTTTTTTTTTCTCATTTAAAAAGTTTTACTCCTAAAGAAATTAAGTGCAATTTTGAAATCTGTGTATAAAATCATGAGCACTCTGATGAGATGATGACTCCATTCATCAGTAACCTTATAAAAGCTGTTGTATTCTACATGGAGAGGGTCCCCTCATTGGGGCTGCCATGTTGAGATCACATGACCAGCCGAATTCTACTCACTTTATCTCAGTAACCATTATGTTATTGGACATTTTCACTAATGGATTAAATTAATCATGGCTGACTTTCAATAATGAATTTCTACAATGGCATTAGTAGCTGAAAACTATTGTGTTTGAATAATGCTGCATCCACACCGCTAGGTGTCAGTGTAAGTCTGAGACGACAAAAAAAAAAAAAAAAAAAAAAAAAAAAACAATTACTGAGTGCACCTTTAAGCATTAAAGTGAAGAATTTAAGTTTAAATGTTTCGCATAATGCTTAATTTATTATATTTTCATAAAATCTGTAAAAGATTACTCAACTCAGTTTAATGGAAATTTGTCATACTATTAAAAAGCGCAAATATTAAAACAAGACAAGCGTATGTACACAGTATGCAGCTCACTTTGTTTTGGAAGAGAGCTATGGTGATACAGAGACTGAGCGTTAAGGCGTTGTGAGGTTGGCTTTGACCAGCTCAGTGCCAGATGGAAGAGTGTGGCCTCTCACAGCATGGCTCTCGGATTGTATTTGTTCTTCCTCCAGTTCTGCTGATTGGAGGGTTTTCAACCATTTCTTGGCCTTTGTCACCTGTTCGAGTGCATAATTATAAAACATCCCTAAATGTCCTTGTTCTCTAGCACTCATTAGCACTTCTCAATGTGAGAGAGGGGTTCTTAAAAAAGCTGCATTAAAATGACCTTCAGACATTATGAAAATGGTTAGTTTAGCAAAAGGAAAAGATTAATTGGCCCCTGCTGTGATGTGACTTTTTATTATTCCACTCAAACATAATTCTCTTAAAGAAGAATGTTAACACAAATTGACCAAAGTGTCTTTTTAGTCCTGGACCTGGGATCAAGAAATCTGGTGACAGTTAAAGGGTGATTCTCATGAAATCTGTCAAGAAAATTACCTGGGCTGCTTTTCGCAAGAGCATCATAAGCTAAGTAGATCGTAGAAACTATTGACGCCAATGGTTAAATATGACCTGGGCTGCATTTCCCAAAAGCATCACAAGCTTAAGTTGATCATTTTTTGATCAACTTAAGCTTGTGATGCTTTTGGGAAATGCAGCCCAGGTCATATTTAACCCCAATAAATAATAAAAAAAGAATAAATAAAATAAATAAATAAATAAATAAATAAAAATATATATATGAAATTATATTTTGCATAAAGAAAATGAAGCCTACATTCAGGACCACTAAAATTTTTTGCATTGTGACAATTTTCAGGACACTTATATTTATTTTACCCGACAGTTCTCATTACCACAGCATGTCCAGACATTTTACTTACTATTCTCATTGTTTTCAATAATGATTCCCAATACCGTGAAAGACTTTTACAGCACTACAATAAAAATAGATTTTTTTTTTTTTTTTTTTTAAATTTTTATTAAAATAAGCAAACACTAAAGGCAGTACCAAGGGGATACTTCTATGATCAGGGCATAATTTTCCACAACATTTCCAGGACATTTTATGTTCTACATGGTTCTAATATTTAAGCAAAAACAGACGAGAGATCATTAAATTTGTGGTTACTGGAGGGTTATTTTTTTCATAATTCTGTATTCGACAATTTAATTAAATTTCAACAAAATGGTGTCTAATCAAATGAATTTAAAACTTTAAATTGAAATGTAATTATTTGAATTAATTCAATATTTCAACATAGTTCAACAAGTGCTTTTCTAAAAAATCTTCAGAGCACAATCCGAAACAACACTGGAGATATTTTGTCAAATAAAGTGCTGTACAACAGAACATCACAGATGTGAGATATTGCTTAATTACATTATTATTATTCTTTAATTACATTAAACATGATCATTTTTCCCATTTCACGTGTCCAAGTTAAGACGAGTTATTTTGGTGTTTCTGTTTGTTTTTGAGGGTAGTTTCTCACCTCCAGGTAAGCAGTTTGCTACTTGGCCCAGTGTGATTATTAAACCCCCAAAAAGCTTTGATTTAATAAAAATAAAAATATATCAATAGTACATATTACAAAACTTTGTCAGTGACACAATCAAACCAGGACAAATAATTATTTTCCAGGACATTTAGATATTTTTCATTGCAGACAAACTGCACTGCAAAATTCCAGGTTTTCCAGGATGCATGGGAACCCTAATGATGTGTAAATACTTACATAAATTATTTAGCATTTTTCACATTGTGGTACTGAGTACATCACAATGGCCATCTTGTTTTGTATTGTGATGAGAATTGTGGGGCAAAATGTGCATTACTGTCAGAAAACAAATGTAAAAAAAATTTAATGGCCCTAACAATAGACTTCCTTTTATATATGCAAAATATAATTTCATGACAATCACCCTAAAAGTGGACAGATCACTGTGAATAATGTGGTGGGGTACAATTTGCTAGTTAAAGCCATTATTTGTCATTTTTTAAGTCCTCAAATTTTCATGCACCATTTCCTGAGAATGACCCACCAACTGTAAATAACAACAAAGACCAGAGCAGAGAAATCTCTGTAAATATACATGATATTTATTTAGTTTTGAAAAACAAAACAAAACAAAATCTCAGTTCATGCAATTCAGAAATTATGTAAACAAGATCATTTTGAGAGATTTTAAGAAATAAAATGGAATATGTTCTACCCAATTTCAGACAACACAGATAACTCAAATTTTCCATGTACATGAACCATTGAGTGTGAACATATTAATTTGACATGGAGAGATGAAATTGTAAAGATGTGTTTGCTTATTGCTTTAGGAATCAACATGTCAAATACTGTCAACAGAAAGCAGTCTTTTTTACTCTCTCTCACACACACACACTCACTCACAGACAAACAAACAAACAAACAATCCCTGATCCGGAATGCTTTAACATATAATTAAGGGGTTCATTTAATCTTCAAGGCAAAGTTCACCCAAAAATGAAAAATCTGTCAACATTTACTCACCCTTATGTTGTTTTGAACCCAAATGACTTGCTTTTTTAGTGGACTACATAAGGAGATGTTAGGTAGAACATTAAGGACTGACGGCCTCGGTCCCCATTCCCTTCCATCTTATGGAAAAAAAGCAGCGTCAGCATTCTTAAAAATTTCTCCTTGTGTTCCACATAAGAAAAACATCAGAGTGAGTAAATTATGACAATTTTCAATCTTGGATGAACTTCCCTTAAAAGTGTTAGGAAGCCTGAGGAATGGACATACTTTTTAGTATGATGAGAGCGTTTTGTTTACTGCATGTTTCTAAAACAACTGTGGTACCAGATGTTTCAACCAGCCAACCAGTCTTCTAGAACTGGCGGGCTTTAATCTAGAATTGTTGCAATTCACAAGACGAAGTAAAGCATTTGTGGAGACGGGGCATGGTCGAGCGACGTTCTGTGGAGAGCGAGGCCGGGAGAGGGAAGCGGTAAAGATTGACACCTGTGGGGAATGATTTATACAGCTTTTTTGTGATGTAGTGAGAGTGGGAGAGAGATAAAGCAGCCAGAGGGAAGGAGAGAGGGACCTGAGTCCTACGACGGCACTGCCTGTATTTTAGAGAGCATTACTTCATGATTATTAAGCGTTTGAGTTTTTGTTTGTGTGTATGCTGAAAAGCGGCAGAAAATAAACAACACTAAAGTGTGTATGCTGGTTCCTGCTTCCTCATTTCCCATGAGACTGACCAGAAACCTGTCACAGTGGTGCCGAAACCCAGGAAGAAGAGGGAGGAATCACCATCATGGAGTCCTCGCCACTGGCCAAAGTGATCAAGACCCTCGCTGACATCCACCAAACCCAGCATCAGGCCCTCCTGACCTAGGCACGGAACAAGAGCAGCAGTTCCAGGTGCTCCTTCAGGCCCAAGCTGAGGACCGGCAGGTGTTATGGAGCTTGGTACCCCGGGGGAAACTTCAGCCGCGACCTCGGCCAAAGCCCCGGCCATGCCCCACGTCACGCTCATCAAAATGGGCCCACAGGATGACCTGGAGGCCTTTATTGAGTGGACGGCCGAATCCTGGGGATGACCCACCAACCAGAGGGCGGTCCGCCTTTTGCCACTGTTGACCGGGGAAGACCAACGCAGTTTATAACCTGACTACCGAAAGGGACGGCAGAATGGGTCCAGTGCCACCGCCTGGCGTCCCGTTCCCATTCCCCGGAGACGGAGAGGCATTTCTCCCAAACCTACGCCCTGCTCCCAGGGTTTTTACAACTCCCCGGTCTCCTCTCTCTCTCTCCCTCCTCTTTCCCCCCAGGCTGGTGAATCCCCTGCTACAGGTGTGGGCGTAAAGCCTGGGCCGGTCTGTTGGAGTTACGGGGAACCAGGGCACTTCCAGGACCGGTGCCCAGTAATGGAGGTGGGGGCGCTGGTCCGGTTCCCCGAGGCGCCGCAGGCCACCCCCGGTTGAGCCGGGATGTACCAGATACCCGTGAGTATTAATCGGGGTTGTAACCAAACCTCCATCCACCAGTGCTTGGTTCAAACCGAGGCTGTGGCTATGAACCACCAGGTGAAGGTGAGGTGTGTACACCGGGATATTCATGATTACCCTCTAGTGGCGGCCACAATTCATTTCCAGGGACAAAAGCATAGTGTTGAGGCTGCGGTTAAACCGGAACTTAAATTGTAAAAAGGATTGCTTGCCATTTGTATGGTGAAATGACACTGCTACTGAACACTTAAACAGTTTTCCTTTTCTTAGGAGGGATGGACATTTGTAACCAAACACAGACACATAAATCCAGTATATTTTCTTTCTTTATGACGCCACAATCAGTAGACAATAAAAATATATCATGCTGTAAATCTAAGTATACACATATACAGTATATATATATATATATATATATATATATATATATATATATATATATATATATATATATATATATATAGCATGAGAGCTCCCAGTATTAACAAAGTATTAAAATCTTTAACAGGCACAATAGTGTTACCCTGGATAGGAATGTTAGAAAACAACAAATGAAAACATTTCTCCCTTTTGAAACAGAATATTATCACTATGGAAACAAGAGTATGCCATATATTTTAGAATCATCTAAAGAGGCTAATACAGACAGAATATTGCTGAGATCATAAGAGTTTTCTTTAAAAACTAGCCAATATCTTAAAAAAACAAGGAAACAACATAATCCACCATAATCATTTTATACAGACTCAGTAGTAATAAATGCATACTCTGCTGCACTTCTCAATTAGTGCAGAGATTGCATATCCAGCACAGTAGTAAAGTAAGGCCTCAATAATTTTTGTTGGCAAAAAAAAAAAAAAGAGGAAAACAAACAAAGAAACATTTACATCTGTCATAATTACACTTTTCTAAACCTAGAAAAAAAAAACCCTCTTTATGTGCAAATATGTGAATCTTACAATTTGTGGAACAGTGCCAGTGAGTGTAAAGATGACATGTATGACATCTGTCCCTCCATCTGGAGTCACTTTTCACTCATGACACGACAGCAGAACTATCTGACCAGCAAGACTTCATGTTGATTGTACAATCTTCTTCAGTTTATCTATCTCCATCTGAAAATAACCAAGCAAACACTTTTTGCTTAACATGGTGGTGTTGTTCACATTACAAACATGTGTTTAATGGCTAAGGTAGCACCACAAGCTGACAGATTGTTAAAAGATATCTTACAAAGCCTCTCTTTGTGGGTGGTTACCTGGGTACTGATATGTGGTTGCTAGGGTGTTCTACCCCTATATCTATTATACTCTAGTCAAGGGGTGTCAAACTCAGTTCCTGGAGGGCCACAGCCCTGCAGAGTTTAGTTCCAGCCCTGCTCCAAAATGCCTCCTTGTAATCTTCAAGCACTCCTGAAGACCTTGATTAGCTGCTTCAGGTGTATTTAATTAGGGTTGGAGCTAAATTCTGCTGGACTGTGGCCCTCCAGGAGTCGAGTTTGACACCCCTGCAATACAGTCGGCATCTCTTTTTTAGGCAGTTATATCATCCACCAGGCAAGAAATGTACGTCTGATCACTTAGAAATATAATAGCACACCTCTCGTAAACAATCCACCCGATCTGAGCTCATAGATCAAACAGTGTGGGACAAGTCATGCGCAAAAGTTTAGGTTAGGGCTTAAGGGTTTAGCAAAATCCCTGAACATAAGTGTGAGGGTTAACGTTTTACAATCCGGTTTTATTTGTTAACATTATTAAATGCATTAGGTGTCATGAATGAACAATCAACAAAATTATTTTACAGCATTTAATAATCTTGGGTAATGGTAATTTATAAGAATACAATTGTTCGGGGCTAATTTAATATGTACAAACTAAGGTTAACATATGTTTTAATTTTAAAAAAGTATTAGTATGTAGAAATTAACATTAAACAAGATTCATAAGTTCTTTAAAACTTGTTCAACGGTAGTGAATGTTAACTAATGTTAAATAAAGTTCCATTCATTAACTTTAGTAAATGCTTTAGGAATCATGAACTAACAATGAACATTTTTTTTTTTTTTTTTGCAGCATTTATCAATCTTTGTTATATTTATATTTTAAGTTATATAGGTATAAAACAGATCAAAAGAGGAATATCCATAATGTTTGGATCACCATACAAATCTTGCCGCAATGGCCAAGGCAGCTATTGAGGCAAGATATGATGAATCTCTACAGGTGGTAGCGGTGGACTTTAGGTACAGAACTGCTAATTTTGTGGTCAGTGATTGGGAGAAACACCCAGCAGGAGACCCAGTCTCCCTGGTTTCACCTGCTGGGTCTTCCTCAGAATCAGCATTATGATCCCAGGGCATGTGCATATCACACTAACAGACTCTGACAAGCCGTAAAGCCAAATTCTGAAGTAAAATCAATGTACCTGCAGGGCCACCCGTTTGAGTCGTTCATCATCCAGCTCTTTTCTGAGATCGTGGAGCTCTCGCCTGCAAGTTATAAAAAGTAGTTAGCCACTTTTATATAATGTTCATTAGTACACATAAAAAAAACGTCCATAAACTAGACTAGACTAAACCAGACTAAGTAATTTCCATGGAATATGGATGAGCAGTTTTTGTGCTTTGGACTTTATAGACAGAACTATAGTGGTATAGAACAGTGTGGGGATTGTGACCCAGGTCTATTCTCATAGGGACAGTGGGGATAAAAAGGCACATAATCATGCAAAGTTCAGATAGCAAATAAAAAGTCTTATCAACTTTTAAAATATTTTGTTGTTAACTTTAAAGGCTGGGCATCTAATCATAAACTAGTTATTTATTTATTTTTTTGCACAAATTCAATTTTCACTTGGTAAGAAGCTAGCCAAATTTGGCAGAAGCCAACATGGACAGTTTGTGTGGTATGCCATCATCCTTAAAAACCATAAAAGTAAAAGAATGTAAACAAATTCGTCAAATTCGGATTGCGTTCAGTATGGTGTTGGGTCACCACTCAATGTCCCATATAAAATCAGGGTCAAACCAGTGGAGAACTTTTAGTTCAGAATAACACACTATTAGCAGCATGAAGCCAAACTACACTATAACTGAACATGAAGCATGCAATTATTTAATAATTTGTAAATTGGCACTTACATTTGTTGTGTCTTCAGTAACTCTATAGAGAGCACAAGCTCCTTCATCTGAGCTTTAAGGTCTTCCATTTCAGATTTCTCCTCCTCCTTGTCGACTTTTGGTTTGGGTTCAGGTATGATTGGGGTGGCTGGACTAGCTTTAGGAGCAGGAGATGGTAAGGGTGATGATGTGGAAGTCTGAAAGAAAACAAAAAACAAAGAATGTGACAGGTATCAAACGAAACAGCAAAACATCATTCTCTCATTCAGCCCTGCTTCCTACAAGGACAATTAGCAAGTAATATGCATACTTTTCAGTTGACCTTTAAGAATTTTTTTTGGCTGTTTCTGCCTTTATAAATCATGATTTTTTTCATCACTTGTACAATGTATGATCAAATATATGGAGTTTAGGGTTATATCATACACATATTTTATAAATGATGCCCCTGGAATCAGATCATCTTAGATTATCTGATTCCATGGATAACTCCGCCAAGGACGGTCCCAAGCCCGGCTGCAAAAGGAGGAGGGTGGTCACTCTGCCGAGGTGACCAGAACTGGGAAACCAAGGAAACTAGGCAAGAAACTGCAAGAAAATTAAATGATATTCAAACGCTTATGCTACCGCATCCGGGGCAGCCGATGCGCCGGTATTGGTGACCCAGGGTGCTTGTGTGAAGTGGGTTACTGGCCAAAGAGCAGCAAATTTATTACACCCAAATCGAAAATCCTTATTGCAGCTTGGAACGTGCAAACTGGTCACCACGTCGACCAAAAGGAGGTCATCGCCAAAGAACAATTGACATGCAAAATCTCAACAGCGGCAGTATCTGAATTACAACTCACTGGATCAGGGACGGTGAATATTCAACTGCCAATGATCGACGAAAATATGACACTGTTCTACTCCATTGGCGAGAAACAGGAAGCAGGCATCGGATTCATGGTGGTCAAGAGGGCGGCCAGGAGTGTGCTCGCTTTCCAACTAATATCAAATCGTCAGGCAGTGCTCACGATCGACGGCACAATCAAGACCCATATTCTTGCCATCTTCGCCTCAACCGAGACCAACCCAGATGCAGCCAAAGATGATTTCTACGACAAGCTACAATATACGCTGGACTCAATTCCACAGACCAAAATTATCATGCTGGCTGGCGACTTCAACTCCCACATTGGCACGGACAGATTTGGATGGGATCAAACAATGGGCAAATTCGGCCACGGAGAAATCAACGATAACGGACTGCACCTACTGTCCTTTACCTCATCCAACAATCTCATCGTTGGTAACAGTCACTTCCAGCATCCTTGTAAACATCAACTTATGTGACGAAATCCATCTGGCGAAGAAGCTATCCTAGACTACTTCCTAATCAGCTCCTGCTTCCTGTCGTCACTTAAGGATGTGTGTGCAATGAGGGGACATGATTGCAGATAGGACCACTACCTCATTTGCGCCAAGCTCCAACTGCAACTCCAGTGGGCAAAGCGCAAGGAACCACCACTAGCCAAGCCGAACTGGATGCGACTAAAGGATCCAGATATGAAACAAGAATTCCAGATTGCCCTGTTGAATAAATTCGCAGCACTCGATCAACTGGACGACATGGATGAAGAAGAAAAGCAAATTACATCATCGGTTCTAGATTGTGCCATCCCTCTATGTCCGCCTATCCGGTGCCGGATACAACTGTGGATCTCAGACAAATGCCTGGATTTGGTGCGGAAGCTAGTCAAACACGTCAACTTTGAGCAAAATCGACAGCTGTGCAGAAAAGTCAGAAAGAAGATGAGGGCTGAACGAGAAGCCTAATGGAATAATGTAGCGACCGGCCTCAAGGAAGCAGCATCCAGGCACGAATATCGAGTCCTGTACCAGACCCTTAAGAGGTTAATGGACGAAGCAAATCAATAAATGACAACATAAAGAAGACGGATTGAACCTTCATTAGCTCACCCAACGAGCATCTATGGCAATGGAAGGAGTACTTCCAAGAGCTACTCAACCATGATCGACCGCACGGATCGACAGCAGAGCCAACACCCATCGACCCAACTGAGAATCCACTCTTTGATGGCGAGCCAACTGTTGATGAAGTGAGAACTGCCATAAAATCACTGAAGAATGGAAAGGCTCCTGGAGTAGACCAAGTCACCGCCAAAGTAATCAAAGCCAGAGGAGACATCTTTTTAAATCGGCTTCACATGCTCCTACAAATGATTTGCCGCTCAGAACGCATTCCATCAATGTGGAAGAAGGCTGTTATCGTGCCAATTCTGAAAGGCGACAGTCTGGAATGCAAGAACTACCGGGGGATCAGTCTTTTATCCAATATCGGCAAGGTGTTCATGAAGATCGTTCAATCTAGGCAGAAGAAATATCGCGAGCAGACAAGCCGAGAAGAACAAGTCAGATTCAGGCCAAATCGGGGCTGCTGCTATCAAATCTTATCTATTCGTCAATTGATGGAAGAAAGAATCTGATGTTGGAAGCGTACCATCATCATCTTTATTGAATTTAGATCAGCGTTCGACTGCATCCATTGGCCAGCACTGTGGAGGACGTTGGAGGCTGAACACATGCCCCAGAACATCATCCAACTCTCGTCTCCCCTCAGCTGTTCAATACAGTGGTCGATGCCATCATGAGAAAAGCATTCGAAGATAGACAAGGAGTCCAGTATGACCTGGTACAACAACTCTGTGACCGATTTGATGTTCGCCGATGACAGTGTCATATTTGTAGACACGGACACCGACATCCTCAACGATATTGCCCAGATTGCCCAACTGTATGGTCTGAAGATTAATCCAGACAAAACCAAAGTCCTGACAACGGATGGATCACAGGCCAACGTTCACCTCGATGTAGTCCAAATCGAACAAGTGCAAGAATTCAAATACTTGGGATCCCTAGTCCAGGAGAGGAAAGTGGCACCTGCCACCGAAGTCCATAGTAGAATTGGCCAGGCATCAGTGGTATTCGCGTTACCCAAGTGGTGCCTTTGGAAAAAAAACATATCTCCGTCAAGACTAAAATACGTCTTTTCCGGACACTGATCCTGCCAATTCTGCTATATGGCACCGAAACGTGGTCCCTGCTCAAGTCAGACCTGAATAAACTCGAGGTCTTCCAAATGCGATGCCTGCGGCAGATCCTGGGAATTTCTCTTCGGGACCGACTTCGAAACGAGACCACCCGTACAGGATGTGATAAACAACCGATGACTGAAGAGGTGATTCAGTCGAGATGGCTGAGGTGGTTCGGGCACGTCTGCTGAATGAACACCAACTGGATACCATATCAGCTTCTCTGGTGTCAACGACCAACAGATTGGAGGGTGCAAAGATCTGCGGCGAAGAAGATCCGGTACAAGCAAATTGAAGAAGACTTGAAACACCAGCGAATCAACCGCTATGACGCTAAGGCTATCTCCATGGACAGACAACCATTGAGAGATTCAAAAATCGTAAAAAACACACACCACCAAAAAATTTTTGAATCCAGGTGCATGCCCAAAAAAAATAAATAAAAAAAATAAAAAATAAAAACATGCATCAAAGTCTGCACACTTTTGTGGCTCCCAAATCAACTTAATGAGCTCATCAAGACTACATGCTCTTCAGTGATTCAACCATTCAGAGATTAAAAAATGACTCCAGTGAACTGTACAATCAGTGGCGCCTTCCTTCTCTAGTGACCTAGTGCTAAGTCCAAATATGGGAACCATCTGTGTGAAAGTGTTCTGGAACCAGACAGTCAGGTTTCACTAAGCTTAACGTAAAGAGCACTACATACTAAAGCAAGTCCTCAGGGCTGAAGCTTCTTTGACTGAGAAGGGTCAGACATGAGTCTAGACCATATTAGAGTTGCTCAAAACCCCTCTGTCTCACTATTTGACCATACAAACACTTCACAACAGAATTTCATGGTAAATACTCTCAAGGAGCCACAGTTAATCAGGCAGGCATCTGAGGGAATTGCATTGCTCACATGCCTCTTTAGTGTGCTATTCAATTATTTAATTCATCTATAGAGAAAGAGAAAAAAACATTCTAGCAAATATGATGCAAAGTAAACTACCAGTAAAAAGTCTGGATACACCTACTTTCCTATAAGTATTTTCCACATAATACAACAATAGTAAAATCACCAAATCTATAAAATAACTCAAATGAAGTAAGATAATTATGTACACTATAAAAAGAAAAATGTGTAAAACAATTATGTAAAAACATTACACTAAACAAAGTGGCAAATGGTTAACTGCTGTACTATATACAGTATAAATTATATTAGATTTAACAAGACAGGCAATTTTACTGTAAAATATATTTTTAAAAAGTTTTTAGATGCAAAAAGTATAAATTACCTTATTGTTAACAGTGAAAATGTATATTATGTTTAACAAGACAACACTTGTACTTTTGTTAAATTATAAACTATTGTTACATTTACAGAAAAAAAAAAAACAACAATACTCCGATTTTCCCAGAAGTGACCCATCACATTTAAAGTAATTATATTTTATAAAATTTTTTATATTTCTTCTTACTTTATATCAGTATCAGCATATTAAGGTGTTGATGTTAGGGCTGCAACTAAAGATTATTTTGATAATCGACTAATCTAACGATTATTAGAACAATTATTTGACTATTCTGGGTATTATTGCAATGATTAATCATTGGCTATTAACAGACTATTTAGCTTGTGCCCCAAATTAAAAGGTTATATTAAACGTGCTTACTAACAATAAACAGGATAAAATCATGTTAAAATACTTTTTATTACATTTAATAATCACTGTAAAAATAATCACTGCAAATCCTATTGTTATTTGTCTTGTCTAAAAATCCAGTAGTTTGGTATTTTAACAGTGTATCATTTAATGATATATACAGTACAGTTTTGAACTGTAAAATATACTGGCACCATAATGGCATCCCATAATGCCTGAAGCACTGTCACTGTGTTTTTTATGATAAAGTTTGGCAACCACAGCAGCAGGTTTTTACTGTATATTTTACAGTACATTTTCTACAATGTAGTGTCCAAAAAATTTTTAATCACAACTATCTCATATTTAAGCTGCTTCAAAGCTTTTTTCTACAGTACAGCTCTGCACACCTTGGACATTCTCTCAATTAACTTCAAGAGGTATCCACCTGGGATGCTTCTTAGAAAGAGGTCCTATTTATAAAGGCCACTTTGGCTGTTTTACTTCACTATCTCTTCCAAATCATTAAAAAAATTTGATAAAAATGTTCATAATTAAATCTGTAATTAAAATGTTTTTAAAGCAATTCACTCACAAGCACAATTTATTTTTGTATACAAAACTAATCTCAAGCATTCAAGCATATGCCTTCAGATCAAAAGGTGTTAAAGATCACGAGAAATAAATTCAATCATGTGTGTCCAACCTTTTGTCTGATAAAAACCTCACTTACCTTCAACACACTCTGTGGGGAAGGCACAACGTCCACTTCATCCACTTTCTCAGTTTTCTCAGCTTTCTCGCTAATCTCCTTGCTCGGCTGTTAGACATTACAGAGCATGTTATAAAACCATGAGAAAAGTGCAAATAGCTCTACTCTTGACATTTGTGCCATCTGGGGTTTCAGTGTTAAGACTTCTATCCATCCAGGCGAGACCACTGCCTGATCCCTCCATTATGCCGTCTTTCACATCACAAAATGTTTTTTTCCTTTCTCAATCAATATATATAAACCTAAAAATAAACGTCCTTGCTTAGAGTATTAAGAAATACAAGCATTTAAAGAGGTTTAGCAGATACTGGTTCGCCTAACCTGGAACTTGGTATTGTTTTACCAATGTGGTAGAGGTGGAAAAAAATATCGATATGTTAAAGTATCGTGATATATTTCCTCCTGGTATTGTATCAATATTTGCAGGCCAAATATCGATATTATTATTTACATTTTTCCACATTAATATTGTGGTGATGGGAAAACAATTTCTCTTTACCAAATCAATCTAGAAATTCAGCAACAGTCCCTTAGAAGGTACAGTTATCATGCTTTACACATAATCACCCTCCCTTACTAAAATGTATCACAATTTTATAGTAGTAACATTAACTGAGGTATTCTGACAAAAATGTTAGTATCATACAAAATAGGCTAACCTTTTAAGGAAAAAAAAATCTATTTTACTTGTGTATTGAAACTGTGTTGTAATAAATAATGTTTTTAAAGTGTTTAGGCTACTATTGTTTTCATAAATACTATCATTTATTTTTAGAAAGACTAACTACATTGACCTAATCACAGAAATAGGACGCCATTATGGTCTTATTTGCTCATGGCTTTACATTGTACATACTGTAGACATTCGGAAATAAACTGTCCTTGGTTTGTAAACTGGCACTTTTATATTAATTTAACAATGCATTTGGTGTTTTGGAAACAGTCCGATGAAGACGAATGAGAAACATTGAGTGAAATATTGCAATATACCGTAGTTTTGAATCACAATACATCAAAAAACAAAAAAACACCAAGAATCACAATAATATTGTATCGTGACCAAACTATCGATTTTATATCGTATTGCCAGTTACCTTGTGATTCCCACCCGTACAGTTGGTTTCCTTTCTAATCGACCCCCCTCTTAACTAAACAAAATAGTAACACATACCAAACTAAAATGTCACTTCAGTAAGTTAAGAAGAAACGATTTGTAGTGGAGGACTTACTATCACAGTGATTTTCTGAAAAATATACTAATTCAAGCTTTTATGATGTTTGCGATCTTGGACTCACTAAAAGCAGTGGCACTACTACCAGTAACTTCATTTACCTTCGGAAATAGGTTTAATGTATTAAGTTACTTTTTATAACTTGTAATGTAGCTAATTACTGTACTTCCTCAAAAGGGCAGCTTGACTGTACTGCCCTGCAAAGACAAAATTCACACATTTTGCTACAGATTTTATCAAAATAGAATAACCAAAATTGGGTCTCTATGACTATAATCTGTCCTGTGGCAAGATGTATTTGTCTGAACTATGCTCAGTTTCAGAGAAAACAGAGTGAGACTATTTTAAAATTCACATTTGGCTGGGCAATAGTTACTGTGTCTTGGCTTTGTAGGGCTGTGTGGTTGAATTACTTTAAATCATGAGTGACTCGCAGCTTGACAATTTAGCGCTCAAAGTAGCTTCCCCAACACTGGCAATGTTCAATGGCACTTGCATCACTACATTAGCAATGAAATGAACGTTTGGAGGTCAAGCTAAACAAAAGTACATCTTATACTCACAGAGTTGCCTCTGTGACCAGGCAGTCTTCTCCCAGGCATCTTTGGTCGGTTTGCAGTTGGGTGGGATAACTTCTCAGAGGTAGAGAAGTCGTCAAAACTCATGAGATTTACAACTGTAACAAGACAAAAAAAAAAACAAAACAAAAAAAAACATTATATATCTATATCTATATCTATATATATATATATATATATATATATATAGACATACACACACACACACCATAGAATGAAGCATGAAGAATTGAACAATTCTTGTTTCTGATTGTGATTTCATTAACGATTCTTTTAGTAATTGGTCCTAACTACAAAAATTGGTCCTAACATTACAAAAACAATATTTTCTATATCTTTCTTAATATTAGTGATGTTGATTTAACATGTTAATTCAGTGCTTTTAATTATATAAAAAATAACAAGGTAAAGAAAAAAACTTAATCATGTCCCCAGACCATAATTAGGAAAATTCCTACTATCGGAACAATTCAAGCTTGAAGTACCACCGGTTTTAATGGGGGCAGCAACTGAAACAAATATAAATAAAAACATAAAAATAATAAAGGAGTGTATTTTTAACCTTCTTCTAAGATTGTTTCCCTTTCATGGTCATTATGGATGAAATACATTACAAACAACTCTTTTAAAGAGAAAAGGCTTTGACTTCATAGTTTTACACTTGTACTCATCTTCTAATGACTTGAAAGACTTCAGAACACCTAACACCATTTCTGATAAGGATATATAGTGAGCAACGATGCTCCCTGTTTAGTAAAGTGCATTCTGGGAATATTTTGGGAGTGAACGTTTTAGTTCACAGGAATGATTTTGCAATTGAAACAGCTCTAGAAATGTCCGATTTCCTGATCAGTCCCCTAACTACTGAACTAAGGAGCTGATTGAGATGCACCCATACACAACCAGTCAGTAATTACACACATGATGAAAGTAATGACTTTTGGTTCAGAATAAGTAAAGAACCACTCCAACGGATTCAGTCAGGTCCAGGGAGTGGTTCAAATGAATTAAAAAAAAAAAAAAAACATTTTTTTTGGCTGATTCATTAAAAAGAGCAAGCTCATAAGAGTCTTTCATTACAAATCAAACAACACTGGACAAAACTAAATATATATGTATTGCTGTATTGTCTTTTGTATTATTTTGCTGTGGCCAATCTTACAACTCAGCTAAAACATCCATTTCTTTTGTGGTGGAACTTTAGATTCAGTAGCGGTGCAGGAAACACTGTGTGAGTTTTTTAGCATGGTGTTCCGCCCGCATCATTGGATGACTGCAGATGGTCAAGAACCGTAAACAGCACTTAACATGAACAAAAAAACATTTCCATAAAGTTGTGTGGAAGGTTACAAACCTTTATAGCTAAGCAGTCTGGAGCCCTGCTACAGGTGTGTGTTAATGACCTTAAGTGATGATGTGATTATAGCAG
Organism: Myxocyprinus asiaticus; assembly: GCF_019703515.2. Taxonomy (NCBI): domain Eukaryota; kingdom Metazoa; phylum Chordata; class Actinopteri; order Cypriniformes; family Catostomidae; genus Myxocyprinus; species Myxocyprinus asiaticus. The sequence goes on from NC_059368.1 coordinate 12,842,551, forward strand.
CTTTGGAGCAACTTTTCTCAACCTCTCTGAGCCTCCTTGGTGAAGTCCTTCCTCCAAAACAGTTCAGAGAATTCCAAGAATCTACTGAACTCTTGCCTTCTCAGCTCATGAATCTCTCCTGTCCTTTCCTTTTTGTCAATAACCTTTGAAGTAATGCATCAGTTGTTTTCGCACATTTCTGCAGGCAAAATTCAGTGCCTTCAGGCTAAATGCATTTCTATGTGCCTGTAAGAGCACAAAGTTAAAACATAGCCATGTTTTTATTGGGCACATTATCAACTTGCTTTTACAGGACTCCTGACTAAAAAAATGACTTGGAAGACATTGGCTCCTAATCTAAGGAGCCAAATGGCTATTTTTAGTCGCCAATATATATATATATATATATATATATATATATATATATATATATATATATATATATATATATAGTGTCTTTATTTCCTGTTACCGGATGGCCCAGACCCAGAGACTACAAGAGTGGAAACTGAATGAAATCCCAGATGCAGTTTATTGTGCTACTCCAATACCAATAAATAATTACTAGAAGAAAAAAAAAAAAGTGGTACACAATATGGGACTTTTAATTATAAATAAGCCCGAAATACACATGGGACCCTTATTTTGAAATGTCTGCACTCCCAGTTGTGAGCTCACTGACGGCTGATTCACTGAGAAAGTGAATCTGATTCAAACTGCTAACCTGAGCTCCTGAGTTCAAACCCTCAGTTCTTTCCGGGTGATTCATGAAAAAAAACCCCGGTTCAAAAGAGTAATTTGTTCATGACTCTCTCGCGCTGGGTTGTTGTTGTTGCGTGCAGCGTGGTGAGCTCGTCACAACATAATGGGTGAAAAGCGGCGCGCGACACACTGGTGCGAGCTCTAAAGATGTATTCAGTAACTCATAAGATGATATCTGACGAAACCGCATACGAACGCACACAACCCGACTGTCACCAGTGGCAACTAGATTTTTAATTATTGTCGCAATTCATTATTTTTGGTCACATTTGCAACCATTTAATACCAGGTGCTTGGATTTAAACTGTTATCAGAATAAGCTGGAGCTGATTAGCAGCATTAATGGATTTGGTCATCTAGCTGCCAGTTAAACGGACTGTAATTGTATTGTTTTCGCGAATGACCCTAGTCATATATAGTTCGATTGGCAGAGCATGGTGCTAGCAATGTCAAGGTCAAGGGTTCCATTTCCAGGGAAGACACAAACTGATACACTGAATGCATTGTAAAATGCTTTGGATCAAAGTAACAGCCAAATTCACAAACAGCCAAATTCAGAAGACTGCCGCATTCTCAAAACTAGTTCACTTTCACATATTAAACAAAAATAGTGACAATGCACGCAAAAACTAATGTGCGGTGGTGGGAGAAATCAGAACTTCAAATGGGTGAAAAAGATGAATTAACATGTACGTTTTGGTCTGTTCCACAACACTACTGTATGGCTTCAAAACAAATTTAAATATAAGGCACGATGGTTATGGAGAACTTTTATAGTGCTTTTATGTGCTTCTAGAGCTTGGACAGCTACAATCACATTCCTCTCATTCCTGTTTCACAGATGAAAAAACTGGTTCTGAACGATGAGGGTAAGTAAATGATGGCAGAAGTTTTATTTTTAGGTGAGCTTTTATATATTAACATTGCTCCTACATAGGGCTGAATTAACCATATGGACCACACAACAGTATTGTTTAAATGGTCTTCGGCCCGTTTTATTTCAGGTGTAAATTATTGTCGAGAGGTCCAGTCCCCCCCGCCCCCCCGAGACAGCACGTAGATGGCACTGTCATATGGTACCTGTTACTTTCCTCAGCGCTGGCCAGTATGGTCCAATCACAGTCGTTTTTTATTACTGGTTGAGGATTTTAAAATTGCTTTTATAGATACAGCTGAGGTGGATTTCCATTTACAAATTTAAATACTTAGATTAAAAAATAACTATTCAGTGTAAAAATGTCTCCAATGAGATATAAAACGTTCCGAAATTTAAATGTGGATGAGTGGAGGATTCATTTTTCTGAGACGTTAAGCGCCCCCTGGAGGAAAAAAACGTTTAAAGTTCATAGAACCCAACAATGTAGGCCTTGAAACAGTTTTCATTGTAGTTTTAAATGCAGAAAAAGAAGAAAATGCATTTAATCTTTTTGACTGCCTCATCCACATACATATTCTTATCACAATTCTGACACAGACATTTTTCATGCACACTATATATTACTTTTTAACCTTAACTATGTTGCCTTGACAAAGCCAACATACTGTTATTATACCAATTTTGGTTATGGTTTTTTCAAAGACCAAAACAATTTAAAAACACTGCACTACATCTACCCGTACATAATAACCTGAATTTGCTAATACATGCCTGATTGCCTCACCACATACATATTCTTATCACAATTCTGACACAGACATTTTTCATGCACACTATATATTACTTTTTAACCTTAACTATGTTGCCTTGATGAAGCCAACATACTGTTATTATACAAACTTTGGTTAGAGTTTTTTCAAAATCCCTAAACTGAGATCAAAATTTCCAACACTAATTCCACCTAGAGATTCAAACAACAGCCACAACACTCTGTGCAATGTTAATTAAGCAGAAGATGGGGCGACAAAGGAATTGAAAGAGACCCAAGAAATCGTGCAAATGACAGAGGCACTAGAATAGGACAGGAGGGTTTTTCTCCATACTCCTCTGAGGCAGTGCCACCTGCTACGCAGATCTGGAATATTATCCTCCAGCATCAGTAGTAATCCTGCTCCCAGCAAGGGATCCATGGTGCTAATTCACATACACGCAGCTCGGCTTTACTCACACCACCGCAGAAATCAAATTAAGCTAAGACAATTGAGCATACAAGAGCCAAAACCAGTCAAAACACTAACATTATGGCCAGTGATAGCTCCTTATGCTGTATGAAACACAAGCAACTTACCCATGTCTGAATCCTTCTCGCTGCCATCCACAACAGTTGTTTTTGGCTTGCTGGGTAATGGTTCGCACTCCGACTTTGGTCGAATAAGGGGAACTTCTCCATTGTGCCTGTGGGATTTGTGATGAGAAGGTAAAATTGACTGCTTTGGTATTTGAGCAAAGATGATATTTGCTGTTGCAAAACCTATTAGCTGCCCATCAAGCCAACATTTTTAGGTCTCATAGTCATGCTCTTAATGTGAATGCTATTCTAAACAGAACACATACAAATTTTGCAGCCTTATGAGAGATAATTCACCAAAATCCAAGGCATCCTTCACAAATAAGGCAATCCTAAGTGCACTGCATGACAAATAATTTAGTTTTTTGTTTTTTTGTTTTTTTTTAGGCTCTATTTAGGTTAGGATGCAGCCTTAGATGTCTGGGTAAAAATACAGATATAAAGATTAATTCTGATCTATATTTAATCATTCCCAATATTCCTTTTTTCCCCCTTTATTGCCTCCTTTAACAAATTATGTAGAAAACAATACTGCACTCCAGTGTCCATTCTCAAAATACTAAGATTGATCATTTATTTTTACTCTAAAGTTTACTGCATTTTTGGATATGTTCTTTATAAGATCTGTTAAATAAATAGCAATTGAACTGCATAGTTTGGGCCCTGTAGTTAATTTTCAAAATTAATATTATTGGAATGTACTAAGTTAGCAGTTTCTCTGCATAATTTACAGCATTCACCAAAAGAGAATTTCTTTCATATTTAAGCAAAATGGACATTATAACTGAATATACCCAAACAAATCAATCAAATGTAATCTAAATAAATCGAGAGCTTGTGAATTGAAATCAAATCAAAGTGGGAAATACTGTATGTATCGATACCCAGCCCTACTTAAAAGGTAGCTGCCTTTTAATCACTGGGCAGCAAGGGAGCTTACTATGGTGTGGAACAGCCATAATGACTATTTAAAGATGATTTTCACATTCAGGCTATTGTAACTGTCATGCCAAAACAGTCAATAAGAATCTAAAAATGTACAAAGAAAAGGCATAGGACACCAACACTTGCTTAGCGGCTGGTGATGGTGCGAGAGGTAAGTCAGGCCGCTTTGAGTGGATGGAAGTAGGACGCAGCAGTCCCTTGCTTGGAGGCACAGGTTTTTTGGGAGGGACGATGGGTGCAGCTGGTTTGGCGGGTTTCTCTGGCAAGGGCTTAACAACTTCATAAGAGAGAAAAAACAGAGTCAAAGACACGTAAACACAACATGTGAAACCTCAGAAACAAAATTATTTCTTATACTGTTGATGACAGTGTCAAACCAAACTAGGTTCAATCAGCCTAACTTTCTGTTTAGGTACATAATGTACAGGCTTTCCTGCATTATTTAATAATGTAGCACACAAGAAACCAAGGGAGCATACCAAGCTCTGTCCCAAGACAGCATTAACACAAGATTTATGCCCAACACTGTTTTAACGTGATTATTCATTCAAACCTTTTTATGAATTTCTGGTAGCTAATAGAGTTAACTGATAAATATCATGAACTACATTAAAGGTGCAGTGTGTAATCTCTGTGCCAATAGCGGCACCAAACAGAACGGCAAAAATAACTGTTTCCCGAACACTCCCTGTCTTCCATTGGTTGGACATATAGATATTCCTGCCCCAAACTCATGCCATTGGTTGAGCCAGTGTTATGTCAGGCAGGTCAGAATGCTCAAACAATGTTTTGACAGCTTTTACAGTAGGCACAGTATTTACAGTTTTTGGTGTAGGCAACCTATGAATGGCTTGCTTAAGGTTGTCTTGGCATAATACGCTAGGATAATACAAAGTATATAAGCATAAAAAAAAAACAACAACCAACAAATCACTTAAAAATGCAGGACACTGTTCCAGGTTAATGCAGCACTATTAATTTATGCAACCAGATATCTCTGGATCGCATGGAACATGCTAAAGATAACCATAATTTCTCTGCGTTCTTCATCCACAGTCACAGAAATCAATGGAAACTCATGAAATGAGTGTTCCACTGGAAGCCCAATTATGCAAGCACAATGGTTGATGGTTCTAATGCACTTAATTTATTGAACTGGTCCAAATGACATGAGAAACTTTCATGAGCTTGCACACTAACATACATGTCCTAAAGTAGATCAGAACAAGAGCTTTTTACAGAATGTTTAAACCACACAGACCTCCTTTAATCTTCTCAATGTGATGCATTTTCTTGTATAATCACTTTTTCTGATGGTCAAATCACAAGGCCTGCATTCAATTTGTGATGCTTCCTCAAAATAATGGACACATTTATCTGGAACACATGAGGTATGCTTCTGCTTTCAAACATCACAGTTTATCTGATACATGTTCCAGAGCAATTCATATGAGCAAAAACTCATTGGCAGGAAGTCTTTGATGCCAATACAACTGCAGGCACATGAAGATGCTGTTGGTCATGGTGAATGATACCTTTCCTCTACAGTTGAGGTTTATAAAACATCCAAAAGTACAAATACAAGATACTTTTGTTTTAAAGGACTAGTTCACCCAAAAATGAAAATGTATTCATCATTCATTAACCCTCATGTCCTCATTCTTTCTTTCTTCTGTGGAACACAAAAGGAGATGTTAGGCAGAATGACAGTCTCAGTCACCATTCAATTTCACTGCATATTTTTTCCACAAAGTGAATGTGAATGGTGACTGTCATTCTACTTTTGTGTTCCATGGTTGAATGATGACAGAATTTTCACTTTTGGGTCAAGGAAAGTTTTTGAATATTAGTGTTCATTTGTTCACTACAAGACTGGGACAAAACAGGGACAAAATAATATAGATTAATAAGAAAGTTCTTGCAGCTCTCTAATATATAATATGGCCTTATATTATGAAACAATTAAGCTTTTCAGAACTACTGATCTGTTTACATCACGTAACAATGACATCCTCAATCACACAGTAGAGACACTGAAAAGCTGCTTGGTTTTATTGTCCAATGGTAAATAGAGCAAACAAGACATCTGAGCAGGAAGATAAACTTGAGCTGTTGGATTGCACATTGTTGTAGTGCAAATAACATCTGGCTGCCATTTAGTAATTTATCCAAAATATAATATCTTAATAAAATTTTCCAGATGAAGCCTGTAAGGATGAACACTGCACTGCAAACATTTTATACGATAACATTTTCCTGGCCATGTGATTGCTATAAATTGAAAGGTGAATTACAAAAGGTGAAATACTGCTATAGTCACTTGATTATGCACTGAAGCATGCAACAGTGATTGGAATATGGAGGTGAACAAAGTTAAAATCTAATTTTGCTTTTTAACTGAAACCTCAAACTGCAAGGTCAAGAGCTAAGATTCATAGAAAGAGGATTTAGAAAATTCCAAGAACAAGGGATTTTTCTCAGTACAGTGGGGTAAACAGATTTGTGCAATAGGATAAAATAAATGTTATTTAATGTAGACTCTTTATCATGAAATGTTTTTTTTTCATGACATTTATTTGAAGTCAATAATACACAAATATAAAAATGAATGAAAAATATATACTGTAAATATTATGAATAAATATAAAACCAACCAAGTGGCATTTTACAGATAATTTACTGAAATCGATCTTAAAAGATTATCACTGATCTGATAATTAATTATTTTGAACAAGAAACTTAAAAATAAATAATAATAATAATAATAATAATAATAATAAATAAATAAATAAATAAATGTGCTTTTCTATATAAACAAGGCTGCTATACTAGAACAAACTTGTCACTTTGCAAATTTTTCTTATGCATCTTTCAGTTATATTGATTTTATATTTATACATATACTGTATATTTACACACACATAACTTTTTGTGGTTTCCTTACTTTTTATTCTTGATATATGGGTGGTTGATAAATGCGTTTTCTTTCTTTACAGGATGAAGGTCTATACTCCCCACAGCAATTTAAAGTGATTGCTTTTCAGTGTTTGTGGCATTGTGCGCAAAAAGAATTGGTGGTAAAACAGGAACTGGGCAGCAAACCCTCTCTTACCTTTATCCTCAGGCCCTGGCTGCGGTTGCTTTTTGTCCGCACTGGGGGCCTCTGGTTTCAGGACTGAGAAACGAAGCATATTGTCTCAGTTAACAACTGGTTTCTGAGGCACTATATACACTGCAGAAAGAGCACCTCTTTAGATGGCAAATAAAAGAACAAAGCGACTTCTAAGACAGACAGAACAGAGAAGGAAACATACAGCCAATGACTTGCATTTCCTGTGTGGGTAGGGCAGACAGGCAAAATCTTTGCAACTCTCTGCAAGCTTTCTATAAAGCAATTGGGATGATGTGGTCTTCTTTGATGCATAACAACATCCGCTTTTTTGCATGTTCTGCAGTCAAAAGCTGTGAGGACTGAATGACAACTGCTACATCTTCATTATCAGATCATCTTATTTTTTCATTTTTATTTGTATAGCTCTTTTCACAACACACATCATTTCACAGCAGCTTTACAGAAAATCATTGTGGTGGTGGGGGTGTGGTCGAGCATTCGCCCAGAGAGAGAGAAAGAGGTAAGGGTGCACACACCTGAGCGCTATAATGTCTAACACCTGTTTCTGATTGCAGTAAGCATTGGGGAGAGCGATATAAGGAGGAATCACGCCAGCGACGGAGAATGAGAGAGCTACCACATACAAGCAGAGACTGTGTTGAGCTGTGGACGCTGAAAAGCGTGATCACTGAGTGTTTGCTGAAAAGCCATTTTGAATTTGTCCAATTAAAGACCTACCTTTTGAGTTAAAGTCCCAAGTTTCCAGTTTCTTCCTTTCCCACCAAACAAACCCCTTCACACTGGTGCCGAAACCCGGGAAAATTGGAGGAAATACGCCGGCATGGAGTCCTCACAGTTGGCGGAAGTCATCAAGTCCCTCGCCAGTATGCATCATGCACAACATCAGGCCCTGCAGAGGACTGGCATGCGATCCGGAGCTTACTGCACCAGGAGAAAGCCCCAGCCGCACCCCGGACCCAGCAGCCCTCATGCCTCAGGTCGTCCTCATGAAGATGGGGTAGAAGATGATCCAGAGGCCTTCTTGGACTTGTTTGAGAGGATGGTCAAGATCTGGTGCTGGCCGCGTGCTCAGTGGGTGGCCAGACTCATCCCACTATTGTCCGGTGAAGCTCAGCTTGCGGCGCAACAACTACCGGCGGTGAGTCTCCTGGTGTACGATGATCTGTGGAAGACCATCCTGCAGCTGGGAACTGTGGTCCGTGTCCCCGACATGCCGCAGGCTGCCCCCAATCGAGCTGGAGCGTACAGAATACCGGTGAGTGTCAAGGGGTGTACACATCAAGCCTTGGTGGATACGGGCTGCAGTCAAACCACTATACACCAATGTTTGTTTCAAGATGTGGCTTTGGGCACAGGTAGAAAGGTGAGGGTGAAGTGTGTGCATGGGGATATTCACAATTGTCCTGTAGTGACATTCATTATTAAATTTTGGGGACAAAAGCATAGAGTGGAGGCTGCGGTTAGTTCCCGCCTCACCCATCCACTAATTGTGGGAACTAATTGGCCAGATTTTAAACACTTATTGAAAGGAATATGTGTAAATGGGTCCTGCGAGAAAGTTTTTAGATGTGAAATGTGCGATGCCTTGGCTGTCTTCATCAGCTCCACGTCAGGATGACATAAGGGAGGGGGAGGCTTCGGCCCCTCCCGTCCTTAGAGAATTTCCCAAAGGGGATTTCCCTGTGGAGCAGTCGAGAGATGAAACCCTTAGGCATGCCCTTAACCAAGTGAAAGTTATTGATGGTCAATGGCTCCAGCCAAACATCGCACTTCAATTTACGTATTTTGCTATTATAAAAGAGCGGTTGTGTCGAGTGACGCAGGATGCTCAGACAAAAGAGGATACAACCCAACTGTTAATACTGCGGAGCCGTCGGGAAATGTTATTCCAGACGGCTCATTATAATCCCATGGTGGTTCACTTAGAGAAGGAGAAGACACTGAACTGACTAAAGGCCCATTTCTATTGGCAGGGCATTCACGGGGATGTATGCAGGTGGTGTGCCGTGAATGTCAGCTGGTGAATCTGCCGGCCAGCCCAAGAGCGCCGTTGCGCCCCCTTCCTTTAATCGAGGTCCCCTTCGAATAAATTCTCAGATCACACTCTGCTTATGGCGCTGCCTATCTGGATGACATCATTATATACAGTAATGATTGGCAGTGGCATATGCAGCATCTGGGGGCTGTTCTGAGGTTGCTGCGATGAACAGGACTCATGGCAAACCCCAAGAAGTGCGCAGTTGGACGGGTGGATGTACGGTATCTGGGGTTCCACTTGGGTCACGGGCAGGTGCGTCCCCAAATTGATAAGACTGCGGTGATTGCAACCTGCCCAAGACCCAAGACCAAAAAGGAGGAGAGACAGTTCCTGGGGCTGGCTGGCTATTATAGAAAGTTTGTGCCTAATTATTCGGATATCACCAGCCCGCTGACTGATCTCACTAGAATGGGTGCTCCAGACCTGGTCCAGTGGACGGAGCAGTGTCAACAGGCGTTTACGCAGGTGAAAGCTGCACTTTGTTGTGGACCGCTTTTACATTCACCCGATTTCTCTTTCCCTTTCATTTTACAGACAGATGCTTCAGACGTTCAGGGGTTGGGGCGGTGTTCTCGCAGGTGGTGGAGGGGGAGGAACGCCCGGTGCTGTACATTAGCCACAAGCTCACACTGAGGGAGACTAAGTACAGCACCATTGAAAAAGTGTCTTGCAATCAAGTGGGCCATCTTCACTGTGAAGTTGCCTTCACCCTCTGTTCAGATCACGCCCCACTCCAATGGCATGAAAGATACCAGCACGCGGATCACCCGATGGTATCGGTTCGAGGTGGTCCACAGACCGGGGGTGCAGATAGCTGTCGCAGACTTCCTTCCGGAAATGCGGGGGGGTGGTGGGGTGGTGGTCAGACTGGATTACTCCCCGGGCAGTGGGGATATGTGGCGGTAGGGGCGTAGTTGAACGTTCGTCTGGAGAGAGAGAAAGCTATAAGTGTGCACACACCTGAGCGCTATAATGTCCAACACCCGTTTCTGATTGCAGTAAACATTGGGGAGAGCGATATAAGGAGGAACCATGCCAGTGACGAAGAGAGAGCTACCACATACAAGGAGAGAATGTGTTGAGCTGTGGACGCTGAAAAGCGTGATCAATGAGTGTTTGCTGAAAAGCCATTTTGAGTTTGACTAATTAAAGACCTACTTTTTGAGTTAAAGTCCCAAGTTTCCTCCTTTCCCACCCAACAAACCCCTTCACAATCATGCTTTAACAGAAAATGAAACTGTAATACATATAAAGTCTTAGAGTCATCATTGTGTAGTTTTATTAATATGATTGTAAACTGTGTATAAAATAAGTAATTAAATAGTTAAATAATAATTGTATTTAGAACCCTCAGTGAGCAAGCCGAAGGAGACTGCGACAAGGAACACAAAACTCCATAAGATGTCGTTTAATGGAGAAAAATAACCTTGGGAGAAACCAGGCTCACTGTGGGGGCCAGTTCCCCTCTGGCTAAACAGCATGAATATTATGCCAATATTAGTTATTTGTGTGCAGTGCAAGTCATGGTTTAAGTAAGTTTTAAGGGCCAGTGTTTAAACAAAAACATTTTTATCAACTAAGATTAATGACTAATGTCTTTGAAGTTCATCCTGGATTAACTGCAGAAGTTCACATAGATGCATTGTCCTTTGTTAGCTGGCTGATGAAGGCTTTTGTTGCAATTAATTGATAGTCCATGTATTCCATTTCAAGAGTGTATTCCATCAGTAAACAAAGGTGGAGCATGCTGTGCATGTCAATGAGGTGCATCGCAGTTAAACCAGCAGGTCATTTCGGTGAGGTTCAGGTCCATTCAAAATCCAAGGTTCAGGCAGTGGCATATGAAGTATCCGATGTATTACAGTTGGAGTTGGCATCAGTTCATCCTCTGAAGTCCGTTGTAAAAGACTGAAGTGATGTCTGGCTAGCACCAGCTGTAGTTTGTCATCATCACTCAGCGACACGTAGCAGTGGAGTCCGACACCAAGCAGGAACGGAGCTGGATCTGGCCGGCTCTGGTAACCTCGGGATATGAATCCCGAGGTTGAGACAGGGAAACAAATAGAATAATATTAGCATAGATGCCATTCAATTTATTGCAGAGTTGTAGATTATGAGAAACATTTCTGAGAAATATTTCTGGTTCCGGCAGACCTAACTAAAGCAGCCTAATTGTGAGTTGATGGATAAATTAGGTGTATGCCTGGCTAAATAGAGGAGTCTTTAGTCTAGACTTAAACTGAGTGTGTCTGCATCCCGAACAGTGTTAGGGAGACTATTCCACAGTTTTGGAGCCAAATAGGAAAAGGATCCACCTCCTTTTGTGGATTTTGATATTCTAGGAACAATTAACAGGCCAGAATTTTGTGATCATAATGAACATGATGGAATATAGCATAGAAGAAGGTCACTTAAATACTGTGGAGCTAGACCATTCAAAGCTTTGTATGTAGTTAGCAGAATTTTAAACTGAATATGAAATAACAGGTAGCCAATGTAACAACGATAAAACTGGGCTAAGATTATCATATTTCTTGGTTCTAGTCAGCACTCTGGCAGCTGCATTTTGAACCAGTTGAAGGTTATTTATTGAACTTGCAGTACATCCTCCCAGTAATGAGGTTTTTGGTCCAATAATTAGTACCTCTGTTTTGTCGGAACTGAGAAGAAGGAAATTTCTGGCCATCCAATCTTTGATTTCATTGATACACTAATTTGGATAATTGTGAAATTTCATTGGGTTTAGAAGAAATATAAAGTTGGGTATTGCTGGCATAACAGTGGAAACTTATTCCACCATTCCTGATACTATCTCCCAGGGGAAACATATATAAGGAGAAAAGCAGAGGCCCTAAAACTGATCCCTGTGGCACTCCATACTTAACTTTTGTTTGATTTGACAATTCCTTGTTTACACATACAAAGTGGTAGTGGTCTGATAAACAGGACCTGAACAACGCTAATGCAAGTCCACTAATGCCAACATAATTCTTCAGCCTTTTCAAGAGAATGTCATGATCTATGGGGTCGAAGGCAGCACTGTGCAGTCTCTGTACTGTGATGGGGCCTAAATCCTGACTGAAATTGTTCATATATATATATATACACCATTTCTCTGTAGAAATGAACATAGTTGGGAGGACACTACCTTTTCAAGTATTTTCGACATAAATGGTAGATTTGAAATTGGTCTATAATTAGCCAATTTGCCAGGATCAAGCTGTGGCTTCTTAATAAGTGGTTTGATAACTGCCATTTTAAAGTTTCTTGAGTTCATAATATTAAGAAGAGGTTCTGAGATTACAGGGAATACCTTTTTTTAAGAGCTTAGTTGGTATTGGATCTAACACATGTCGTGGCTTTTGTTTTTTTTGATAAGTTTTGTTACCTCTTCATGACCTCTGACAGTGAAGGATTGAAGTTGCTTGTGAAGAAAATTATGAGACACTGTTTTCTGAGGTGCTATTACAGTTGACTGCATAATTCCAATTTTATTTCTGATGATTTCTATTTTATCAGTAAAGAATTTTATGAAGTCATTACTATTGTGCTACGACGGAATATCTCGTTCAGTCGAGGCTTTATTCCAAACCAATTTAGCCACAGTACTGAATAAACACCTAGGACTGTTGTGGTTATTTTCTATGAGTTTGCTAAAATATGCTGACCTGGCAGCTTTTAGTGCCTGTCTGTAGCTACAGACATTATCCTTTCGTGCACCATGAAATACCTCTAATTTGGTATTCATTCATTTGGTATTTGGTATTCCTGGGTGATCTATATACTATAGCAAGGGCAAAAAAAAGAGATTTTTTATTTATATCTGACAGTGTCACATTAAGCATTATTAGTTCAAAAGACTTAAACTTATATCCTGTCATCTGAGTAACACCAAAAACTTCACTGTAAATTGTAGCAACACCTCCTCCTCGACCCTTCAGACGAGGCTCATGTTTATAACAATAAACTGGGGGAGTAGATTCATTTAAACTAATATATTCATCCAGTTTAAGCAAGGTTTCAGTCAAACAGCAAGCATCCAAACTATGATCTGTAATAATTTCATTTACAATCAGTGCTTTGGTTGAAAGAGATCTAATGTTAAGTAACACTACCTTTATATGTTTATCTTAATTCTTTTTTTTTTTTTTTTTTAGTTTGACCTTCATAAAAAAAATTTCAAAATGATTTAGTGAGGGCTTTGTGTTTGGTAGTTCAGGGTACAGACACAGTCTCTATATGATATCTAGGTGATACAGTCTCTATGTGTTGTAGTTTATGTGACGTCTCAAGGCAGCTAGCAGACGTTCAGATTAACCAGTTTGTCCGCTTCCTGACCTGGGCCCCAGTTAGTCAAACACTATCATTATTAAGACTATGAGCCAAATTACTAGAGAGGAGAGCGGCACCGTCGCTGGAGGGATGGAGTCCGTCTCTTTTTAGCAGGTCAGGTCTACCCCAAAAACTCTTCCAATTGTCTATAAATCCTATGCTATTCTCCGGACACCACTCAGACATCCAGCCGTTCAGTGACACTAATCTACAAAAAAACATAGTCACCACGATGAGCAGGGAGGGGGCCAGAGCATATTACAGTGTCTGATATCATTTTTGCAAGTTCACACACCTCTTTAACATTATCTTTAGTGATCTCCGACTGGCGAAGCCAGACATTGTTAGTGCTGATATGAATAACAATTTTAGAAAATCTACATTTAACATTAGCCAGCACTTGTAAATTTGATCTGATGTCAGATGCCCGAGCCCCTGAAATGCATTTAACAACTGTGGCTGGAGTCTCTATTTCCACGTTTCTTATAATAAAATCACCTATTACTAAAGGCTCTTTCAACATGATTCTTAGTGGGTGCATCACTGAGTGGGAAGAATCGAATGGAAACCCTAACAGGAACAGAAGAGTGGTGTCGCTTTGCTGAGCGAGTATGCCGCCGAGACGTCACCCAAACACCCTGCTGCGGGGGCTCTACAGCTGTAACCAAAGTGTGTGTGTCGCTAGCTATACTAACTACATCCGAAACAGTTTATACCGGCTTCCTTTTCTCACTGACCTCCACTAGCGTTCCGATGCATATCTCTAACTCATTAACCTTCTCCAACAGCCTAATTCCTTACATTTATCACATGTAAATCCCTCACTGCTGATGGAAGAATCTATAGTAAACATGTGGCATGCAATGCAAGAAGAAATAACATGAGCGGATGCCATGACTTACCGCAATTGTTTGTTGTTATGGTTGTTCTTGAGCGGCAAGGTTTTGAGATCGATGTGGTTCGATGTGGTTCCTGATCAGCAGATGTTTGAGATTGACGCAATAATCCGTGTAAAACACAGAGGAGAAAAGGAACGCATGCAGTCGAGACGCGAAATGTAGACAAGCGGAAAAAAAGAAAAGAAAAAAGAGAAACGGGTGCGCACTGTAAAATACACGCAGTTGAAACAGTAGAAAAGTGGAAAAAACCAAAGCACGCGGTAAAATGGCAAAGGATAAAACGATGAATGTAAAAGAATAAGCAATGCTAAGCAGGCTAGCAAGCTACAAAAACAGAGTCTTGCAGCGTGCCGGCAGCAACCGGAACAGGTACCACAGTTGTGACATATCAAATCATGACAGCTGCCAGAAGCTAATAATCTAACACCAGCAAGCATATCCAAAAGGTCGCTGGCAGACACAAAATTAATCACAGGGCTTTTGTAGTTGTTATCATACATTATTGCTTGCAGGTCAGAATATGGATAACAATACACAATAAACCCAAATTACGTGGACACCTTCTAATTAACGGTTTAGCTATTCCATTGATTCAAGTACAAAAAACAAAACAAAACAGTGACATTCTAGTGACTTCTGTGCTTCGAAAAGTTTGGAAGGTCCTTTTCTGTTCAAGAATGACTGCCCCTGTGCACAAATCACAGTCCATGAAAAATGGTTTACTGAGTCTGGTGTGGAAGAACTTGACTGGCCTGCAAAAAGCACAGACATAAACACCTCTTGAACACCTTTAGGATGAATTGGAATACCGAAAGCAAGCCATGCCCAATCATCCAACACCAGTGCCTGGTAAAAGGGCATCATTGAGGTCAGGAACTGACATTTGGTGATACCCCCTTTTAATAAACCCGTTAATTAGGAGGGGTTGACCACAAATATTTGGCCATATAGTGTACTTCAAGCTCTTTTATACTTTAGTGGTCTCGGAGCAGCTTGAAATAAAGAGAAAAGTTATCCAAATAAAGTGATGTTATCAGAATCATGCAATCAGTGTTGATTAGGGTATTCTGAGGATGTGATGCCATACCTGGAGTTTTGGATGGTGGTGGTGGCTTCTTTGGCTTCTGTGAAAAAAAAGAAAAGAAGAAAAAATAAATGTAAATGTGTTTATTAGGATGATGCTTTAATGCTAAGTGAATTACGGTGCATTCAAGGTATTATGGCTGTGTGCATTCCCAGGGAATCGAACCCATGACTTTGACATCGCTAGCGGATAAGTGGATCACCATTAAACTAAAAAGATATCATTACCCAACATATTTGCTTTGTTTAAACCACAGATATCCTACATAGATAACATATGGTAAAGGATGCGATCAGGACCCTTCTGTGCTTCAAGACCTCATTTCAGGCTCCCATAACCACAAAAGACCACATAACCACAAGGCTAAGCTCCTCAGCAGCTTACCAAACCAAAATCATCAGGCATTGAGATCAGATGAGATGGCTGAGGCAGACGGAACCTTAATCTCAACAGAGAAGCCATTTCTGGTGGTATATCTACAAATAAATGCAGCTTAAATGTTTACACACAAATGCATACTACATAAGTGAGATCTTACAGTAATAGCCATGCATTCAGTTAATCAAATGGATGATTGGAGGATTATGAAAGCAAACCAGAAAATGCTTTAAATGCTCAACGAGTGATAGAAATAGCGAGGTCAAGACTGATTATTAAAATGAACCTCTCTGTAAACCAATGAATAAATGCAGCTTAAATGTTTACCCACAAATGTATACTACATAAATTCCACTAAAGTGATATCTTACAGTAATAACTATGTATTTGGTTAAATTAAACTGTCACAGGCAGCACAAGCAACCTCTTGGATTTACAATTCAGATTAAATGAGACTGGAAAGAATGGAAAGACGAGACTGTATCCATCAAACACTATCTATGAAAAGATCTGTATGGGGCCATACAGAGGCAAAACAATTTCCTGTCCCTGAACATCAGAGACATACCTGGAAATCAAGGGCTGCAGGGTTAATATTCAATCACTCATGGCAAACAGAGAAAAACAGATCTGCAGGATCTCTTTGTTCAAATGTAAAATAACTTCAGTGCATTTAAATAGTCCAATTTGTTTCAGAAATCAATTTCTGGTAAAACACTGAAGATGATGTGTGCTAACACTTACAGTTATTGTAACTGAACTTGTGCAACACGTTTGTGCCTGAGGCAGTGGAGAGGGAGCTGCTAGATGATAATCATAAGATAATAACATAACAAAAAACAATAATAACAGGTCAAAATGTGCTCTTTAGAAAATTTCCGATACTGTTGCATTACCACAGGCTTTTTACATAAATGTACTATAACGTAAACCTAGAAGAGCTGGTCTCAGAATGTATTTGAACACTTGAAATCACACTTAATGAATGGATAACACTGCATTAGATAAAAACATTTCTAAAGTAATGTATATTTATGTTTTATAGTTGTTTAGAAATATAAGTTAAAGGTGTCATGACATACAGTACTCCTTTTTATAATATATTATCTTCCCTGAGGTCCACATATAATTGTCAGTAAAGTTATTTTATTTTATTTTTTTTTACACCAAAACGGTCATAATTGAATAATATATGATCATTTTCAACCCTGTCTCTGGCCTTATGTCTGAAACACTTGGTTTTAAGTTTGCTGGCCCTTTAAGACTTCAATGTAAACACCAACTGTTCTGATTGGCTATCTTTGTGTAGCCCCTCAAATACAGCCATATTTGAAACTCAATCAGAAGAAAATGAACACGCTTCACATTATAATTTATAAAACTACCTAAAATAAAATAAAACTGTAATATATAACTAAAAAATAAAACTCTAGGAACATCAGTCAGTTCAGAGGTAGAATGCAGAGGCCCTTTAACAAAGACTGGAGTGCAACAGCCCCCAATAAGAGCATTCATGGATAACCTGACTGTCACTACTACATCTGTCCCGGGCAGCAAGTGGATACTCCAAGGCCTAAAGAAGCTCAACACCTGGGCAAGGATGAGCTTTAAACCAACAAAATCAAGGTCTCTAGTCCTGAAGAGGGGGAAAGTAGTGGACAAGTTCCGGTTCTCACTGTCCAGAGCCACCATCCTGTCTATTACAGAGCAGCCAGTCAAGATGCTCTGGAAGATCTTTGACTGCAGTCTCAAAGATGCTGCTTTCCTACAGAAAACCAGCAAAGAGCTCGAGGCCTGGCTCACCAAGTTTGTAAAAACAGGCCTGCCGGGGAGGTTCAAGGCCTGGATTTACCACCATTCCATACTACCTTGGACCCTGTGGCCTCTGCTGGTTGTATGCAGTGCCCATAATGAGAGTCAAGGCCCTGGAGAGGAAGATCAGCAGCTACTTGCGAAGATGGCTAGGCCTACCCCGCAGTCTGAGCAGTGCTGCTCTGTAAGGCACAAGTAACATCCTGCAGCTCCCAATCAGTGGCCTCGCTGAAGAGTTCATGGTGTCACGGACATGGGAAGCTCTTCAGTGCAGAGAATCCATGGATCCAAAAGTGGCATCTGCCGGCATCCAGGTTCGAACAGGCAGGAAATGGATCACAGACAAATCTCTGGAAGTGGCTGAGTCATGGCTGAGTCAGAAGGCACTGGTGGGGTCCTTATCAAACGAGTGTGCAGGTATAGACTACCAGGGTCGTCAATGTCCAGGGCAAAGAGGGGCAACATCTCATTCAGGAGGAAGTATGGGCAGGTGTGGTGGAGGTACGAACCAGCAGGATGGTAGGCATGGGACAGCAAGGAGCATGGACTAGATGGGAAAGTGTACTACAACGAAAGATCACCTGGCCCAACATCTGGCAAGCAGACTTCCATCACATCAGGTTCTTGGTCCAAGCTGTCTACGATGTCCAACCAAGTCCAGCAAACCTTCACGTTGCTCTGGAAGAGGATCCTTGGAACACCTCCTTAGCAACTGCCCAAAAGCCCTTGGAGAAGGGCGCTATCGCTGGCACCATGACCAAGTGCTTAAGGCAGTCGCTGAGAGTGTAGCCATGACCATCAACACCAGCAAGGGCCACCACCAGCCAGAGATCATTACGTTCCTCAGAGCCGGAAAGAAACCCCACCTACAACATAGAGCAAAGTCTAGTCTCCTCATCACTGCCACCGACTGGCAACTGGAAGTAGACCTAGGCAAGCAGCTGAAGTTCCCACCCCGGATAACATCAACATGGCTTCGACCAGACATGATCATTGTTTCAGAGTCCACCAAGCAACTGATCATGCTGGAATTCACAGTGCCCTGGGAAGAGCATGGACGAGGCCAACGAGAGGAAGAGCACCAAGTACCAGGAGCTTGTGGAAGAGTGCAGAAAGCAAGCCTGGCGAACTCACTGTGAGCCTGTGGAGGTGGACTGCCAAGGATTTGCAGGGCATTCACTCTGCAAAGCATTTACATTACTGGGCATCACCGGGAAGGCAAAGAGGAAGGCCATCAGATCCACTACTGAAGCTGCGGAGAAAGCCACTAAGTGGCTTTGGATTAAGAGGGCAGATCCGTGGGCAAATGCTGCTGGGACGCAAGCTGGGGTATGATCAACCCCGGCTGGGTCGCATGGGCGAGGGTGTTTGATGTTAAAAGACTCGAAACACCCAATGACCCCAGGTTACATCACTGATGATGCATCCCAGTGCATCTGTAGGATGTATCCTTCATCTTGGGTTAACACATAACATACAGCCAACTCATTTCATCTGAATGCATCAAAATGTTCACTCTAGCACAGCAACTATCAGTCATGACATCTGAAACATTCGTGAATGAAACTGTCTACTCACAGGTCTGGTAGTGTTTAACTGCCTCATCTTTCAATAACAGTTCCTTTGCGAAGCTTAAATCATATTGTGACTGGTTCACAAGCAATCCGCACTGATATGAGACCAAAAACACATACAATCCATGCTGAAATGTTCTGAATATGGGTGTAACGGTATGACATTTTCACGGTATGATAACAGTCACAAAAAAATACCATGGTATCACAGTATTGAGGTGCACTGATAATATTTTTGCAGTTTAATATTTGATTATGTAATATGTCTGAGAAACACACAGACAAATATTTCAGTTATAACCAATTCTTGAACTTTATTTTGGATGTCTTCAACTTTAATCCTTTAACTTTTGATCTTGAACATCAAGACACTCTCTTAATCTGACATGGTAAAACAAATAAAAGAAAAAAAAATTACATGTAAATCAATAATAATAAAAAAAAAAAACCAAATGCAACATGTACAGTAGTCAAATGAATATAACAAAAATATATTTTATGATTTATGAAATAGAATTTTAATAATTTGTAATGATTATCATCCAGGTTAACACTTCAGATATGCATTTGTATGCATTCAGTAAATTGTTGCATTTGTGATTTAGTTTAATTCTCAACACTAGCTACTTAAATTATTTATTTGCAGTTTATTTTTTGGCATTTTGTCCAATACGGTCAATTTTCTGCCATAGTTTCGCTGTCAATTTCCTGCACACTAAAAGCCATGCACTTTGTAAACCATATTTAGTGCTATGTTTTACAAACAAAAAAATATTATTAGAAGTATCAAACACATTGTTGGCCTGCTGTTGCGCTGCACTTAGTCAAATGAAAAAATAGTTGGCACTTCGTAATGTGGAACGAGTGCTTAAATCTGTTTGCTGCATTTGTGAATGTGACAGAAGCATAAACATAACTTTAGCCTACCTAGTCATTACAAATCATGTAAAACTACAATGAAGCCGGTGCTTTTATGAAACAGAGGCTATAATTTATTATCCTGTATACTGTATTTCCACTTACATTCATCTCCGCAAATTCCGTGGGATGGTGCTCACGGAGATGGTGCAAGTGTTTCCCGCTTGAGCCAATACCTTTTTGCGCCAAACTTCACAGACTGGGTAACCGTCAACATTGATGGTGCCTCGTGGGTCTTTAACATACCAAAGTAATCCCAGACAGCAGACTTCAACCGCTTTGGTGGCGGAAATAAAGGTTCAGGCCCAAACATGTCTGTATGATGCGCTCATGCTGCACTCATGCTGCACTCCTGATGTGCTCCTGATGCACTGCTCTCGCAACACCTGCATGTCACCTTTAAAATTGAGTGACAGTTGAATGTAACATGAGGAAGTTGCAATTTAAAGATTTGCTTTATCTCACCAAGTTTATATGATGGCATGATAATGTCTCTTAATTAAACTGATTTGGATTTTAGAAAAGTTCTGAAAAAATCTGTCTGTATATTTATGCAATACCGTCAATGAGATTTCAAAGGTATGATAACCATTTAAAAAACTTAGGTATATAGCGAAACCTTGAAACCGTTAAATCCCTAGATCTGAATACGCAAATGTAATAATATACACGGTGATATTGGGTGCTGCAACAGGCAAAAGAAGAGACGCTGGTCTTCACAGGGGCAACATCTCACATCTTCCGTGTTTGTTTACACACAGAACAGCATGTGTTTCTCCCAGTCTGTGGCAGCAGCAGAATGAGACTCATTTAAGTTGCGTTTGTACTGCTCTTAAAAGCAATCAAAGACATCTATATAGTGCATGCTTACAAAAGACCAACAATTAAATATAGCACAGATGGGTGCAAAAACGGTACAGGATGCCTTCAAAACAGCAAGTAACAGCACAGCTGAATGAAATAGAATGGAGGTCTCGTTTTTGGAGTCATAACTTAACATCGCGTCTTTTAAAAGAGGCACAAGATGCATGATAATGGTCAAAGCTGTTAATCTAGTGTAGAAAAACATTTAAATCCAGATAGGCACATGAATGTGTCCTGTGCAAGTCCCCTTTGGATGAATCTCCACGACAGGCCCTCTCTACTCTTCACCTGTGTGACTGAGCAGCGAGCACCAGTGGTCAGAGACAAGAGTTCAATGACAAAAAATAGGCATTGATGTTTTGCTGAAGAGGCAGTCATATGCAGATGTATTTGGCCCTTGTGACATTACAAGTTCCACAAATTCCAAATGGCCCATTTCTAGAGCCTGGTTTAAAGAAATGCTATTTTTCTATTAAGGAGGAAGATTTCAGTTCTGAAACTTACAGTATGTTTTTATAATACAATGACGTCTTAATTGTCAAAAGATCAAGGAAAATTTGATTCATCATGTCATGACCCCTTTAAAGAAATATAGCACACGCCCACTTTTTAAGCACAGCATTTCACACACAAAAAAAAAGATGTTTGTTAGGTTTGGAATAATAATAATAATAATAATAATAAAAATAATTGGACCTCCTGGTTGTCAAAAGTTAGTGGAATACAGTATGTCCATAGGAAAAGTCAAGTAAATTCTGAGAAAAGCTCTAGCATTTGTTTCTAGCATGATATAAAAAAAATGTAAGCTTAAGTGTAAAATACCCTAAACTCCACAGGAAACTACAATAGCGTTATTTTGGAATGGTAATCTGACAACAAAAGCTCTTTTTAGAGGGTTGATCTCTACTGTTTAAGAGATAATACATAGCTTTTGAGGCACATGTCGAATATGCCCATGTAAAACAAAGATTTACAGATTTGCCTTCCTCTAAATACTTCCTGCTCCCTCATTCCTAAAAAGGAGATTAACATTTCATCTGATAGGATGCTTATAGGATATTGGACTGATTGTGGGTTTCTCGCACCCAAACCACCCAGTGAATTAGGTCTGACCTGGAGTCCGCTGAAGGAAAGAAAACTTCCACATCCTCGAGGACTGCTCGCTGACCTCCACCAAACATCACATGAGCTCAGCTCATCACATTCTCATTGCAGCAGCACAAAGGCAATCATTCAGACCAATCAGGATGAAAAAAGAAAAAAAGAAAAAAGAAAACACGCCGAGAGCGTATCAACCCATGACCCAGTTTGGTGGAGGGGTATGAGACTAACCATACTTTGAAACAATAATTTGCCCCAACAGAAATGTGGTTAAACAGAAACCCCCGGGGTAAGCTAGACCTCAAAAGCTAGAATGGAGCCATTTGTAAAACACATGATGATAAATGGCTTATAACAGGCAAGTGTTATATTTAATAATTTTTATCAGTATGCACCAACAACAATACACTATAATAAATAGCAATATTTACCAACATATCTTTTACTAACACATTTTAATACATGAAAAATGCCAAATGGGGACTGCTGTGAACATTTACAATGAGAGACAATGCAATAAATTGTTAAATCCCAGTCTTGAATTGATTTATTGTAATGAACAGTTAAACTTATCAACTCTAACAAAGGAATATTCCATGTCCAATATAATTTTATCTCATTCAACAGCATTTGTGTCAAAATGTTGATTACCACACAAATTTATTTTGACTTGTCCATCCTTTTCTATAAAAAAAGAAAAGAAAAGCAAAAGTCAGGTTACAGTGAGGCACTTACAGTGGAAGCTGCAATGACAACGCAACACCTTAAACCAACTTACAAGTGCTTCCATAAAATTATAAGCTTCATTTCTGCCTTCGACCCCTGCATAAATTGGCCCCATTCACTTCCATTGTAAGTGCCTTTACTGTAACCTCAGTCTTTCCTTTTTTAAAAAAAAAAGAAAAAAAAAAGGAGGGACAAGTGTAAAAAATTTTTAGCGGTAATCAACATTATGCCACAAATCCTGTCGACTGACCTTAACTTGTACTGAACCTGGAATAATCCTTTAAACTTAAGGTGCTGTAAGTGATTTTAACCATTTTGCTAACATCCGCCACTTAATTAGACTGCCCTTATTCCTTCAATTATATGTCCTCTCTCCAAAACCCTCCTTCCAAAGTCATGTCAGAGACATGTCTGATTGGCTAGTTTTCTGACTGGCTAAAATAGTGTGAATTTTCAATATCTTGCCCAGCCCTAAAACGGAGTTCAATTCAGGAAGTCATTTTCTGAACAAAAGAATGATTGTTTCATACCTCCTCGGGTTCCTGTTTAGGAGACGCTTTAATGGAGCTTCTGGATGTGAGAGTCTGTATAAAGAAAGAAAAATGGTAAGAACTTAGACTACAGCAAGTTAAACAAGCATTGTAAATTTCAGGGTGATTTTAGGTACAGTAGATCTGAAAATAACTGGTAGTTCTGGGGTAATAACTTTCCAGGAGTGAAGAAAATGCTTCTGGTAAGCACTGGGTGATTCAATTTCCCTTCAAATTTGATGTGAAATAATGAGGGCCCTTCAAAAAGACAATCAGTGCTGTTTATGTCAGTTTACCTCTTTGTCTGTTTCAGCAAGTAGAGTCACAAAGTTGTCTGGGAAAACTCCCTGTTTTCCATTGATCTCTCCTCTCCACCAGCCCGGCTCTCCAGTATCCTAAAACATCAAAGCTATGAGTTAGTGCCCTCCAGCTAATAATGTGAACATACTGAATAAAAAATAAAAAAATTAATGAAAGACGACTACAATTTCTGAATAAAGTGGGTGACGGTCCATTTGGGTGACACATATGCCATAGTTTTTGACGTCATTCATGATGTTTGGTCATGACACAGCTGCCTAATGATTTGAATAAATTATTTGATTTGAGAGTGAATAAAGATGTAAATTTTGGTCTGTTCTTCAGACAAAGCACCCAAATAAATTAAATAGCTTTCGTGTTTAGTCGTCTGAACTATTCATTTAATTACATCATTATCAATTGCAAATGTACAGTAGATCCTGTATATCCCTTTCCACAAGGTGGTGGTCATGTATAAAACATATCCCAACTCTGATCTGCTTTCTGCTCAAGGACTTTGACAAACACTAGGTAATCACTGTGCCTCTTAACTTAAACCAAGCACTTCTTCAGCTTGCTGACAGAACACAAGTCATTTGTATGATATACAGCAGCAACAGTCACAATAAAATTCTCCAAGTGTCTGCAGACAGCCTCAAAGACAAGCGCCGGCTCCTGTTGCTAGATGACAACAGACAGAGCATTTATGATGACATGATGCCTGTCACTACAAAAAAACTTCTTTAGTCTGTGATTACAGTGGAACATTTTCTCATCAGAAGACGCTGTCTTGAGAGCTCTTCAATCTACTTGTCACGTCAATGTGCTTACCTGAATACCCAAGTGATTACAAGCAGCAAACATGATGTACCCAACATGAATACAGTGATTTAAAATACAGGCATGTCACTCAAAAGGAAACCTGCATTAATTTTATATTACTTTATTAGGAACTCTGTATGTGGATGAGAAAACAATTGCTCGACCTGTCATACAGTGCCGGTCCTAGTCTTTTGGGCCCCAAGCAAAACTTTGTGTGGTCGGTGTGTTTAACCCCTAAAACGATTCCCCCACCATTTAAGCCTTTCTCACAGAGCAGTTTCGTTGTAAACAAACAACATACAGTGAGTTAATTTTAAGGAACATTAGTATTTATTACTTTTTATACTGACAATAAGCCAACAGTATATAAGGTGCCAAAATTCAATAAATAAAAGGAACATAAGGCCAGGCTGCAGGGTCAGTTGGCAGGGCACTTGCTGGCTGTACACTTCTGGGTCAGCACTCATGCCTGCTTTAGCAAGCTGTACATTACCGGGGTCTGCGCTGGTGCTGCTGGTCTTACTGATGAACTTGAGAATTGTCCCTGAGGGCAGATTAAAAAAAAAAAAAAAAAATGTTTGATTCTTCATTTAAAATGGCTCAACACAGTGCAAAGTAATAATATCATTCAAGTTTTCATTGATGACAAGGTTTTTGCATTTTATTTGGACTTTTTCCAAGTACTTAAATAGCACATTAAAGGATAAGTTCACCCAAAAATGAAAATTCTCTCTTCATTTACTCACCCTCATGCCATCCCAGATGTGTATAACCTTCTTTCTTCTGCAGAACACAAACAAAGATTTTTAATATTTCAGCTCCGTAGGTCCATGCAATGCAAGTGAATGGGTGCCAAAATTGTGAAGCTCCAAAATGCACATAAACATAGCATAACAGTAATGCATAAGACTTCTGTGGTTAAATCTATATCTTCTGAAGCGATATGATAGTGTGGGTGAGAAACAATGTAATATTTAAGTCCTTTTTTACTATCACTGTCAACGTTTACTTTCAATTTCACATTCTTCTTTTGTTTTTGCTGATTCGCATTCTTCGTGCACATCACCACCTACTGAGCAGGGAGGAGAATTTATGGTAAAATAGACTTAAATATTGATCTGTTTCTCACCCACACCTATGATATTGCTTCAGAAGACATGGATTTAACCACAGGAGTATTATGGATTACTTTTATGCTGACTTTATGTGCCTTTTGAGTTTAACATTTATGGCACCTACAGAGTTGAGACATTGTTCTAAAAAAATCTTTGTTTGTGTTTTGTTGAAGAAAGAAAGTCATACACATCAGGGATGGCATGAGGGTGAGTAAATGATTAGAGAATTTTCATTTTTGGGTGAGCTATCCCATTAAAACAATAGTTGTGGCAAAGTTGAAAGTACAGTTGAAACAAGAACGTGTGTGTGTGTGTGTGTATATATATATATATATATATATATATATATATATATATATATATATATATATATATATATATATATATATACACACACAGATCAGCCACAACATTAAAACCACCTGCCTAATATTATGTAGGTCCCCCTCGTGCCGCCAAAATAGCATTCTGAGATGCTATTCTTCTCACCACAATTGTACAGTGGTTATTTTAGTTACCATAGACTTTGTCAGTTTGAACCAGTCTGGACATTCTCTGTTGACCTCTCTCATCAACAACGCATTTCCGTCCACAGAACTGCCACTCAGTGGATGTTTTTTGTTTTTGGCACCATTCGGAGTAAATTCTAGAGACTGTTGTGCGTGAAAATCCCAGGAGATCAGCAGTTACAGAAATGCTCAAACCAGCCCATCTGGCACCAACAATCACGCCACGGTCTAAATCACTGAGATCATATTTTTTTCCCCATTCTGATGGTTGATGAGAACATTAATTGAAGCTCCTGACCCATATCTGCATGATTTTATGCACTGCAATGCTGCCACACGATTGGCTGATTAGATAATCGCATGGATGATTGTTGGTGCCAGACTGGCTGGTTTGAGTATTTCTGTAACGGCTGATCTCCTGGGATTTTCACACACAACAGTCTCTAGAATTTACTCCGAATGGTGCCAAAAACAAAAAACATCCAGTGAGCGGCAGTTCTGTGGACGGAAGTGCGTTGTTGAGGAGAGAGGTCAACAGACCAGCGGGTTGGCGCTGTTTTGGTGGCACGAGGTCCTACACAATACGACCTACACAATATTAGGCAATATATATATATATACACACACACACACACACACACACACACACACACACACACACACACACACACACACACTGAACAAAAATATAAATGCAACATGCAACAATTTCAAAGATTTTACTGAGTTACAGTTCATTAAAGGAAATCAGTCAATTGAAATAAATTCATTAGGCCCTAATCTAATCTAATCAATGTGTATGGAAAATTTCTGGGATCTTTTATTTCAGCTCATGAAACATGGGACCAACACTTTACATGTTGCGTTTATATTTTTGTTCAGTGTATATATACACACAGTTGAAGTCAGAAGTTTACATACACTTTAGCCAAATACATTAAAACTCAGTTTTTCACAATTCATGACATTTAATCGTAAAAAACATTCCCTGTCTTAGGTCAGTTAGGATCACTATTTTATTTTAAGAATGTGAAATGTCAGAATAATAGTAGAGAGAATTATTTATTTCAACTTTTATTTCTTTCATCACATTCCCAGTGGGTCAGAAGTTTACATACACTTTGTTAGTATTTGGTAGCATTGCCTTTAAATTGTTTAACTTGGGTCAAACGTTTTGGGTAGCCTTCCACAAGCTTCTCACAATAAGTTGCTGGAATTTTGGCCCATTTCTCCAGACAGAACTGGTGTATTTGAGTTAAGTTTGTAGGCCTCATTGCTCTCACACGCTTTTTCAGTTCTGCCCACAAATTTTCTATCAGACTGAGATCATGGCTTTGTGATGGCCGCTCCAATACCTTGACTTTGTTGTCCTTAAGCCATTTTGCTACAACTTTGGAGGTATGCTTGGGGTCATTGTCCATTTGGAAGACCTATTTGTGACCAAGCTTTAACTTCCTGGCTGATGTCCTGAGATGTTGCTTCAATATATCCACATAATTTTCCTTCCTCATGATGCCATCTATTTTGTGAAGTGCTCCAGTCCCTCCTGCAGCAAAGCACCCCCACAACATGATGCTGCCACCCCCATGCATCACAGTTGGTATGGTGTTCTTCAGCTTGCAAACATCACCCTTTTTCCTCCAAACATAACGATGGTCATTATGGCCAAACGGTAAAATATTTGATTCATCAGACCAGAGCACATTTCTCAAAAAGTAAGATCTTTGTCCCCATGTGCACTTGCAAACTGTAGTCTGGCTTTTTTATGGGGGGTTTGGAGCAGCGGCTTCTTCCTCACTGAGCAGCCTTTCAGGTTATGTCGATATAGGACTCGTTTTACTGTGGATATAGATACTTGTCTACCTGTTTCCTACAGCATCTTCACAAGGTCCTTTGCTGTTGTTCTGGGATTGATTTGCACTTTTCACACCAAACTACGTTCATCTCTAGGAGACAGAATGCGTCTCCTTTCCGAGCAGTATGATGGCTGTGTGGGCCATAGTGTATATACTTGCATACTCTTGTTTGTACAGATGAACATGGTACCTTCAGGCGTTTGGAATTGCTCCCAAGGATGAACCAGACTCGTGGACGCCCACAATTTTTTTCAGAGGTCTTAGCTGATTTCTTTTGATTTTCCCATGATGTCAAACAAAGAGGCACTGAGTTTGAAGGTAGGCCTTAAAATACATCCACAGTACACCTCCAATTGACTCCTATTAGCCTATCAAAAGCTAACTGCCTAAAGTCTTGACATCACTTTCTGGAATTTTCCAAGCTGCTTAAAAACTACAGTTAACTTGGTGTATGTAAACTTCTGACCCACTGGAATTGTGAAATAGTCAATTAAAAGTTAAACAATCTGTCTGTAAACAATTGCTGGAAAAATTACTTGCATCACGCACACAGTAGATGTCCTAAACTTGCCAAAACTATAGTTTGCTAATATGAAATCTGTGGAGTGGTTAAAAAAATGACTTGTATGTAAACTTCCGACTTGAACTGTATTTTTTTATATATATATATATATATATATATATATATATATATATATATATATATATATATATATATATATATATATATATATATATATACATACATACATATACATACATATACATACATATACACACACACACACAGTATATATATATATATTTATATTATCAACCACAACATTAAATCCACCTGCCTAATAACGTGTAGGTCCCCCTTGTGCTGCCAAAACAGCTCGGACTCAGAGGCATGGACTCCACAAGACCTCTGAAGGTGTCCTGTGGTATCTGGCACCAAGATGTTAGCAGCAGATCCTTTAAGTCCTGTAAGCTGTGAGGTGGGGCCTCCATGGATCGGACTTGTTGGTCCAGCACATCCCATAGATGCTCAATCGGATTGAGATCTGGGGAATTTGGAGGCCAAGTCAACACCTTGAACTATTTGTCATGTTCCTCAAACCATTCCTGAACAATTTTTGCAGTGTGGCAGGGCGCATTATCCTGCTGAATGAGGCCACTGCCATCAGGGAATACCGCTGCCATGAAGGGGTGTACGTGGTCTGCTACAATCTTTGGGTAGGTGGTACGTGTCAAAGTAACATTCACATGAATGCCAGGATCCAAGGTTTCCCAGCAGAACATTGCCTAGAGCAGGGGTGTCAAACTCAGTTCCTGGAGGGCCACAGCCCTGCAGAGTTTAGTTCCAGCCCTGCTCCAAAATGGCTCCTTGTAATCTTCAAGCACTCCTGAAGACCTTGATTAGCTGCTTCAGGTGTGTTTAATTAGGTTTGGAACTAAATTCTGTTGGACTGTGGCCCTCCAGGAACCGAGTTTGACACCCCTGGCCTAGAGCATCACACTGCCTCTGCCAACCTGCCTTCTTCCTATGGTGCACCCTGCTGCCATCTCTTTCCCAGGTAAATGACGCACACGCACCAGGCCATCCAAATGATCTAAAAGAAAACGTGATTCATCAGACCAGGCCACCTTCTTCCACTGCTCCATGGTCCAGTTCTGATGCTCACGTGCCCATTGGACAGGGGTCAGCATGGGCACTCTGACCGGTCTGCGACTATGCAGCCCCATACGCAGCAAGCTGCGATGCACTGTGTGTTCCGACACCTTTCTATCATGGCCAGCATTAAATTTTTCAGCAGTCTGTGCTACAGTATCTCTTCTGTGGGATTGGGTAGCCTTCGATCCTCATGCCAATCAATGAGCCTTGGGCGCCAATGACCCTGTCACCTGTTCACCGGTTGTCCTTCCTTGGGCCACTTTTGGTAGGTACTAGCCACTGCATAACAGGAATACCCCACAAGACCTGCCATTTTGGAGATGCTCTGACCCAGTCGTCTAGCCATCACAATTTGGCCCTTGTCAAAGTCACTCAGATCCTTACGTTCTTACGGTTGCCCATTTTTCCTGCTTCCAACACATGAAATTCAAGAACTGAATGTTCACTTGCTGCCTAATATATCCCACCCCTTGACGGGTGCTTTTGTATCGAGATAATAAATGTTATTCACTTCACCTGTCAGTGGTTTTAATGTTGTGGCTGATCAGTGTATATACACAGTATATATATATATATATATATATATATATATATATACACACACACACACACACACACACACACACACATATACACACAGTTGTGCTCAAAAGTTTGCATACCCTTGGAGAATTGGTAATATCTGTACCATTTTTAAAGAAAACATGAGTGAGCAGGCAAAACACATTTATTTTATTTCTTATGGGATTCATATTCAACTGTAGGTTATGACAGAATGGCACAATCATAAAACAAAACATGGCAACAATGACAAAAATTAAATGACCCCTGTTCAAAAGTCTGCGTACCCTTAGTTCTTAATACTGTGTATTGCCCCCTTTAGCATCAATGACAGCGTGCCATTTTTTGTAGTAGTTTCTATGAGGCCCCAAATTCTTGCAGGTGGTATAGCTGCCCATTCGTCTTGGTAAAATGCCTCCAGGTCATGTAAAGTCTTTGGTCGTCTTGCATGAACCGCACGTTTGAGATCTCCCCAGAGCGACTCAATGATATTAAGGTCAGGAGACTGTGATGGCCACTCCTGAACCTCCACCTTTTTCTGCTGTAACCACTGGAGGGTCAACTTGGCCTTGTGCTTAGGTTCACTGTCGTGCTGGAAAGTCCAAGAACATCCCATGCGCAGCTTTCGTGCAGAAGAATGCAAATTGTCTGCCAGTATTTTCTGATAACATGCTGCATTCATCTTGCCATCAATTTTCACAAGATTCCCTGTGCCTTTAGAGCTCACACACCCCCAAAACATCAGTGAGCCACCACCATGCTTAACAGTGGGGATGGTATTCTTTTCACTATAGGCCTTGTTGACCTCTCTCCAAACAAAGCTCTATTTTGGTCTCGTCACTCCAAATTACAGTGCGCCAGAAGCTGTGAGGCATGTCAAGGTGTTGTCGGGCATATTGTAACCAGGTTTTTTTTGTGGCATTGGCGCAGTAAAGGCTTCTTTCTGGCAACTCGACCATGCAGCTCATTTTTGTTCAAGTATCGTCGTATTGTGCTCCTTGAAACAACCACACCATCTTTTTCCTGAGCAGCCTGTATTTCTCCAGAGGTTACCTGTGGGTTTTTCTTTGTATCCCGAACAATTCTTCTGGCAGTTGTGGCTGAAATCTTTCTTGGTCTACCTGACCTTGGCTTGGTATCAAGAGATCCCTGAATTTTCCACCTCGTATTAAGTGATTGAACAGTACTGACTGGCATTTTCAAAGCTTTGGATATCTTTTTATATCCTTTTCCATCTTTATAAAGTTCCATTACCTTGTTACGCAGGTCTTTTGACAGTTCTTTTCTGCTCCCCATGGCTCAGTATCTAGCCTGCTCAGTGCATCCACGTGAGAGCTAACAAACTCATTGACTATTTATACACAGGCACTAACTGCAATTTAAAAAGCCACAGGTGTGGGAAATTAACCTTTAATTGCCATTTAAACCTGTGTGTCACCTTGTGTGCCTGTAACAAGGCCAAACATTCAAGGGTATGTAAACTTTTGATCAGGGCCATTTGGGTGATTTCTGTTATCATTATGATTTAAAAAGGAGCAAAACAACTATGTGATGATAAATGGCATCATATGATCACTATCCTTAAATAAAAGACAGTTTTTTTTTGCATGATCAGTCATATTTTCAAAATCAATGCCAAAATTTCACAATTTCTGCCAGGGTATGCAAACTTTTGAGCACAACTGTATATACATACAGTATATACAGCTCTGAAAAAAATGAAGAGACCACTGCAAAATTATCAGTTTCTCTGGATTTAATATTTATAGGTATGTGTTTGAGTAAAATGAATATATTTATATGTATATATTAAACATTTCTCCCAAATTCCAAATAAAAATATTGTCATTTAGAGCATTTTTTTTGCAGAAAATTACAACTGGTCAAAATAACAAAAAAGATGCAGTGTTTTCAGACCCCAAATAATGCAAAGAAAACAAGTTCATATTAATTTTTAAACAAGACAACATTAATGTTTTAACTTAGGAAGAGATCAAAAATCAATATTTGATGGAATAACCCTGGTTTTCAATCACAGCTTTCATGAGTCAAAGCTCGGCTTTGTTTGATGGCTTGTGGCCATCTATCTTCCTCTTGATTACATTCCAGAGGTTTTAAATGGGGTTCAGGTCTAGAGATTGGGCTGGCCATGACAGGGTCTTGATCCGGTGGTCCTCCATCCACACCTTGATTGACCTGGCTGTGTGGCATGGAGCATTGTCCTGCTGGAAAAACCAATCCTCAGAGTTGGGGAAAATTGTCAGAGCAGAAAGAAGCAAGTTTTCTTCCAGGATAACCTTTTATGTGACTTGATTCATGCATCCTTCACAAAGATGAATCTGCCCGATTCCAGCCGTGCTGAAGCACGCATAGATCATCACGATCCTCCACCTGGTCATCTAATGGTAAGACGGAGACCTGAAGAGGCCTTCAAGCCACAGTGTCTCGCACCCACTGTGAAACTATTCCTAAGTTAAAACATTAGCATTGTGTTGTTTAAAATTATTCGAGGTCTGAAAACACTGCGTCTTTTTTGTTATTTTGACCAGTTGTAATTTTCTGCAAAATATTTAATTGGAATTTGGGAGAAATATTTTCAGTACTTTATAGAATAAAACAAAAATGTTCATTTTACTCACTCATACCTATAAATAGTAAATAAAGAGAAACTGATAATTTTGCAGTGGTCTTTTAATTTTTTTCAGAGCTATATATATATATATATATATATATATATATATATATATATATATATATATATATATTTATTATTTTTATTTTTATTTTATTTTTTTTAAGTAAAACAGATCAAAGACAATAAAACAATGAACAAGAATAAATGAATGCAGACTGATAAAAAAAAACATTAAAATGGAAGGTAGACAAATAAACAATAAAACAAATGAAATTCAATTTTGACTGACAGCTGAAAAATGCTTGCCAAAGATAATGCTCTAGCACCATCTAGCTTTCAGAAAAATTTGAACACAAATGAGAGTTTCAAAGTTGAATGCTTTTCGGACCGCAAAACTTAAAGAAAACCATGAATGTTTTTTTTCCTCAAGAAATATGAAGTAAACATATGAGAATCAAGCAATATTTATCTAAATGTGAAAAAAAATTGTTTATTGAAGCACTTACATGACATTCAGCAGAGCTTGAATGACTGAACAGGTTTTAGCTTCTTCTACAATCTAAAACACATGTCGCATTTTGATTTTGCATGCTTTGATGTGTATGAGCTCTCTAATGACAATGTCACGTTTTAAAAATGTTATATGATAATAAAGTACATACCTTCATGCTCTCTTGTTTCACATTCCTGGTGTGTTTTTGTAATTTTTTTCTGCTCCAGATGGACGGTAGCTTTGCTTCAAAACCATGGCAATGTCTCTGTACTACTATGTTATGTCATTACCTGGCGCATGTCCAAAACGGAAATGAAAAAAATCATAACACCGCCCCCCCCCCCCCCCCCCAACTCCTCTACATCTGACATTACATTTTTATTTGCACGTTTCATACAAATTTGTATCATTATGGTCATGTTTGCACAACAAAAAATACCAGTACGAGGCTACCTTAGACATCTTTGACAGCATGGGGGCCGACTGGCAGATCAGGGGCCCTTTGCAACTTGCGTAGTTTGCGAATAGGGAGGACCGGCACTGCTGTCGAACATACCTTGCTCAGTACATGGATGATGTCACCCTCTTTTAAATCCAGCTCATCTTGGTTAGTAGCATCATAGGGGAAGGTGGCCTTGCAGTAATCTTTTACTGCAGAGAAACATAATTACAAAAGACAATACATCAATGAAATGGTGATACAAATCATTAGTTTGGTTAATCTGTCTAATCTTGCAACAACTCTTGACTTAAGAGCGAAGAACTTTAGATACCACATTGGCAGTTTATTTGACTTAGGTTTCACACGAATGATTTAAAGATAACTACAGTAGCATTCTTGAGTCCTGCTGGTGTTAGCTTTAGCAAATGCATTCAGTAATTCATTATACATAATTTAAAAACAAGAGTAACTCTACTGCTATAAATACTAACAAACTAACAAAAATTAAGACAATTTACCTGCCATAAATATCTCTTGTCCACCATGAAAACAGTATTTAGCATTAGCCTTTTTTTTTTTTTTTTTATAAACATGTTGATCCATCATGATTTTTTTTTTTAATCATATTTTTGTTTTGGTGACTTAAATCATTCAATATTCCATAAATGTGATGCTATATGTGGTTAGGGAGAAAATAAAATATTGCTATCCCAGATAAACTTTTGATTGTAATTTTCCACTGAGGTTGTTAAAAAAAATTGTTATAAAACATGAGCTATGACCAGAGCTTTAGCCACTGATCTTTTAGTAGAGCTTTGTATGTCTTTTATTAGAATCACTAACGTACCTTAAAGGGATAGTTCACCCAAAAATAAAATGTTCTCATCATTTACTCACCCTCATGCCATCCTAGATGTGTATAACTTTGTTTCTTCTGTAGAACACACTTAAATTATTTTTAAATTAAGGACTTAAATATTGATCTGTCTCTCATCCACACCTACTATTTCACTACAGAAGATATGGATTTAACCACTGGAGTCTGATGGATTACTTTTATGCTGATTTCATGTAATTTTTGGAGCTTCAAAGTTCTGGTCACTATTTACTTGCATTGCATGGACAGACAGAGCTGAGATATTCTTCTAAAAATCTAAATTTGTGTTCTGCAGAAGAAAGAAAAGAAAGTCACACACATCTGGGATGGAATGATGAGAGAATTATAATTTTTTGGTGATGGAATCCTTAAAGTCAGATAAAAAAAAAAAAGTAAAAAAAATGCTAATAATAAAAGTTCCTAATTAAGTACAGTAATCAGGCAAATTGCTAGTATATTTTGTATGTACTTGTCAAAGCCAATTTTTAAATTTTTTTGTGTTAAAAGAATAGTTCATCCAAAAAAAAAGAAAAACTTCTGTCATCAGAACACACCCTCATGTTGTTCCAAACCCATGTGACTTTTTATCCCCATAAAAAAATTATATAGGCCTCGGTCACTATTCAATTTCACTGTATGAAAAAAGACTGGTGACTGTGGCTGACATTCTATCAGAACATCACCATTTGTTTCCTAAGAAGAAAGAAAGTTATATGGGTTTGGAATAGGGTCTCTCTGATACCAAAATTTTGGCTTTGGTTCAAATCCAGCCCAGGTTCCTTGGTATCGATACTTCGGCAATAAATAATAGCTTTAGACTACTGATGAAATCACATAAAAACTACATAAAGTCTTGCAGTTGCAAATTCTGGATTTTCCATTTATATTCTTCTGGATTCCATGTTATATGTTTGAATTAAATGTTATCATCAAAAGCAGTTTTTAATCAAATTAATACAAAACTTTAATCGGATAAAAATCGAATAAATAAAAAAAAAAAAAAAAATGCAAATGATGAAATCATGCACAACACAGTATGAATACATTTACCAACAAAAATCTGATTACCTCTGGCACAAGGCTGCTACGGCTGAAACAGTGTGCTGATATTCAGTACACTTGTTTTTGTGATATTGGTTAGATGTAATAAAAATACTACTACTACTAATAATTATTATTATAAATAATAATGATAATGAAAAACATTTATTCTTGTTGTTATTAGTAGTACCATTGCTATTACTCTGAATATTAAATGTTTTATTTTATATAATAGTAATATTTTTTCTGTCTGAATGTCTTCAATTTAACATGTCCAGTTAAACAGCTTTTATTTTGGCTGAACTTTTATTTAGACGGACATTTGAGTTCCTCCTGTGTGGTTATTTTTAATAAGATCCACATTCTGAATAAAATGCTCAAATTCTTGAGTTGAGATTTCAGAGGAGCACCGGATGAGTTTGTGTTTACAGATGCACTTTACACTAAACACAATGCAATATGTGCATCACGTGCAATCTGTTTGTGTGTGTGAATTATGACAGAGCGGCACCTCTCGATCATTCTGAAGCGTGCTGCGCTTTAATATTGTAAATTACTTAATTAAATGACATCCTTCTGCTGTTAAATGCTCACACTTGGCCATATAAACATTTGAAATTCATAAATTGTTAAAATGTCATTGATTAAAATAAAATTAACAAATTGATTAACATAAAATGTTGCTATTAGCACCACCCTGTTAACAAATATGCAAGCCAATGTATAATTTGGTTATAGCTAATGTCCAATAGGAAAATGGTTTCTGATAAGGATGAAAACTCAGATCATGCCAATCAGTCATAATCACTGCATCATTAATTACTAAAAATCTCAGTTTAGTATACATCACACACTGCTTCATAGCATTCCTTCCCATGCACTCACCTTTTCCTTTGCTCTCTGCCTCTTTTTCTCCTTTAGGGGGTTCAGGAGTGCTCAGAGGGGTGGGTTTTGTGGTAGATGGTAATGATGGAATTGGCTAAAATGAAGCAGAACCACAAATGGGTTTACTGACACAGCAGCCACACAAACACATGTGGTTGCACACTGAATGGGTCAGACTCTAAGAAACATTAGCCAAGCCAGGATGAGAGGGAGGCAGGATAAACAACGATCACTCTCACATATGTACAGAGTAAATGATGGTGTGCTGTTTTCAGTCTTGGCTTTTGAACAACTGCATAACACCAGAGTCAAGATGGCGAAACCAATGTATTTAAATGGAAACAAAATTATGACATATACAGGTTTTAAGTAAACTGTTCTGACCCATACAACATATTGTGCAACATTATGAGTTCAAAGGTTGAATGAAAGAGATGTAGTTGATGATTATACTGATCTGAATGAAATTGATGGATTCACATGAAAGGAAGAGAGGGTTTAAAGGTTAAAAGACATAAATACTATAAGACCAAAATGACTTAAAGGGACAGTTCACCTAAAAATGAAAATTCTCTCATCATATACTCACCCCCATGTCATCCCAGATGTGTATGACTTACTTTCTTCTGCAGAACACAAATGAAACATTTTAGAAGAACATTTCAGCTCTGTAGGTCCATACAATGCAAGTGAATGGTGATCAGACCTTTGTAGCTCCAAAAAAAAATCACATAAAGGAAATATAGAAGTAATCCATATGACTCCAGTGGTTAAATCCATATCTTCAGAAGCTATATAATAGGTGTGGGTGAGAAACAGATCAACATTTATGTCCATTTTTTACTTTAAATCTCCACTTTCACTTTTACATCTGAAAATCACATGTGGTGCCTGTGTAGTTTCACATTCATGTCTGAAAGTGAAAGGTATAGTGGAGATTTAGAGTAAAAAAAAAAAAAGGACTTATATATTGTTCTGTTTCTCACCCACACCTATTATATCGCTTTTGAAGATATGGATTTAACCACTGGAGTCATATGGATTACTTTATTTTTCCTTTATGTGATTTTTGGAGCTACAAAGTCTGATCACCATTTACTTGCATTGTATGGACCTACAGAGCTGAGATATTTTTCTAAAAATCTTTTTTTGTGTTTTGAAGAAGAAAGTCATACACATCTGGGATGGCATGAGGGTGAGTAAATGATGATCATAGTATACATTTTTTTTAAA
Organism: Myxocyprinus asiaticus; assembly: GCF_019703515.2. NCBI lineage: Eukaryota > Metazoa > Chordata > Actinopteri > Cypriniformes > Catostomidae > Myxocyprinus > Myxocyprinus asiaticus. The sequence continues at coordinate 12,880,277 of NC_059368.1, forward strand.
CATAATTTTCATTTATAATGTAGCCAAGATTTTTGCCCAGAATTTTTGCCCCAGAATTTAGTTTTTCATTACTATTTTCCACCTCTCTCTTACCCTTAGAACTAAAAAGGGCATTTTAGCAGCTGTACTTCTAGACCCCGTTTACACCTGGTATCCGATCACATGTGGTCAGGTGAGACACATCGCTGTTTACACTTGGTCACTTAACTGGGTCTCCTGTGACCACTTGTGTTTGGATTTCGAGGGGACGGTCTCTGATTTCATGACAACAAACATCAATCACTATGTTATTGCGTTACTGCATGATAATAAACCGCAAAAAAATCAGAAAAGACAAGGACAGCGCAAACAAACCCAGCCAAACCCAAAAAAACTTTCCCCCATAAGCAGTTGAATTTTATTCTAAGCACAAATGAAACATTTAGAGTAAAATGATCCATTGTTTTAGTGGTGTACCTGTGTTAGCGGAGCTTCAAATGTGTGTGCTTCTCATCTGTCACTGCATGTTGATATCAGACACACACTAAAAAAGATCTGTGAAGTTCTCATGCCTGTGTATGTATCCACTTTTTCAAATTTTACGATCGTATGTTTTTTTCTTTCTTATAAAGCAGCACATTACTGGTAAAGTTTAAACTCTTGTTTTAGCGCAGTGGTTGATTGGCAGGTGAGTGGGACACATCAGGATGGATAGTGTTAACACCTCAAAAGTGATGTGGTCACATGCAATTTTGACTATCTTTGTATGTGGTTTTTGTGATCCGATCACAAAATGTTTTAGACCTCTTTTAGACCTGTATTTAACGCTGACCACTTGTGTTTGGATCACCCGAAGCACATCTTAATACCAGGTGTAAACAGAGTCTTAAAGATGTGTATGTAAATGCCCTCTTCACATAAGAAATGACCATTCAAACTGTTAAGGTCAACATGAAATGATCAGGGACCTTGTTAGAAATTAACTTCAGCTACTTGTTTCTAACATTAGAATATGCAGAGAGACATGTGCTACACACAGACAGGAACTGCTCAGATTATTTTTCCTCATTTTACCCTTATTTTTAGTTCTTGTAATAACAGTACTTATTCATCCTACTTCCTCCTTATTTCCGTTTTAAAAGCTTAGTTTCAACATAGACTGGAGAGGAAGTTTTCAGTTCTGAAACTTAAAAGTACATTTTCATAGTACATAAACTTTTTTTTTTCTTTTTTCAAAAGATCAAGGAAAAGCGCTCTCTTATTATATGTACCTGTTAAGGATGAAGTTTTTAAAGGAATATTCCAGGTTCAATCAAATTTAAGCTCAAATGACCGCACTTCTGGCATATTGTTGATTACCACAAAACAGATTTGATTCACTTTGCTTTTTTTTAAGCTAAAATCACGGTTACAGTAAGGCATTCACAGCGGAAGTAAATAGGGTCAGTCAGTCACTGTTTCAAAAGTATAGCCACAAAATGTGAACATTATAAACATTAACATGTTTTTAGTGTCATTAAGCAAAGTTGTAATTTTGCATATAACTTTACACAGATAACATTAGTAAGCAATTTTATTACACTAAAATTATATTTACACATTCATGGACTGGCCCCTTTCACTTTCATTGTATGATCCTTAATGTAATTATTATTTTTTATTTTTTTAAAAAATGAAATTAAAATAATTTTGTTTTAATCAATATTATGCCCCAAATGCTGTCGAATGAGCCTAAATTGTATTGAACCTGGAACAGTCCTTTAAAGTTTTAATCAACTGCCTTTAAAACTAATACGAAACAAAGGCACATCCAGCTTCTAGAAACAGAGCTAAACATTACACTGATACCGCTGGCAAACAAAATCTGCAAAATCTTAACACTCAGCTGGGTGTACTCTGTGTAGACATAACAGAAACAGGCACAGCAAGGGATGTTCTGCTGTCAGTTTGAACCATCCAGAACAGAAATGATATTAAGAGAACTGGCCCATGTCAGAAAGCCTGGCAACAGCCACCCTAAATAATAAAATCCAAAAATAGAGGCATATTGCCTAATAAGGAAGGTCTTACAATGAGACTGTCTGCCTTGTGCTCTACAGCAAGGACTTGAGCAATCACTGGCAAGGCTTGTAGAGCAGTTAGACATGTAATTACCCTTCAACGCTCCATTGCTTGTGGCTGCGGGGAATGGGCAGTACTGATTTTCAAACATGCCAAGACAATGATCTAACTTTATTAGCCGTCATTATGTGCTAAATTACTCTAATATAAAGTTCCGGCATCATTAATACTAATAAATCTTATCCAACTATGGGTTTCCATTAAAGGGAAACTTCACATATTAATTTTGGCTGTGACAATCAGGATTCTCTCTTGGCAGTAAAGTGTTTGCTGTCATTATTGTAAATATTGCTCTTGGTCCTGCAGTATATCTCTGATTATTGGCTTTTAGGAAGGCATATAAGACCTGGTCAGTTGCAGAAACCAAACTTACTTTTTCTTTCTTTTCCTCGCTTTCAGAAGACGCTTTTTGGACTTTGTGAAGTTTTACAGAGCCCTCTCTGAAGATGTCACCAAAGCCAATGCCTTTAACTTTCTTTGGCTGTGCCATGACCCCGTTGCCTGGGTGAGGGGATGTGGGGCTAGAGGTGCCATCTCTGTTATCTGTGAACACATTATTTTTTATTTTTTTAATGTTTTGATAATGCAAGTCAAGATGTCATAATAAAAAAATCCAGCTATTTGCTAAATAAGTTTTTCTCATGAATGCGTAACAGATGTCAAGGTTTTCAATGAAAAATGACTTTTCAGATTGTTTCTCACCATAAACGAATGCCTTGAGAAGACTTAAATTGTAATCCATGAGTTGCATAGAATACTTTTGAGACTTTAAAAGGTTAGTTCACCCAAAAATGAAAATCCTCTCATAGTTCACTTACCTTTAAGCCATCCCAGATGTGTATGACTTTCCTTCTTCAGCAGAACTGAAGTAAAGATTTTCATAAACAGATTTCAGCTCAGTTTGTCCATTCAATGCATGTAAATGGGTTCCATCAGGCTGCTGGCTGTTTGACGGTCCAAAAGGCATATTTAGGCAGCATAAAAGTAATCCATACTACTCCAGTCAATCAATTAATGTCTTCTGAAGCAAACAGATAGGTTTGTGTAAAACATTAATTGATAAAAAAAATAACAAAATAAAAAAAAAATCGCTACCTGACAGCAGTCGAAGCATCAGTGACGTAAGCGCAATGGCGCGTCATGAAGCATGCGCAAGTCGGAAGCATGCACTTTGTACGCAACACAGGAACGAACATCATGCGATAGTAATTTCAAACAGAAATAGAGCGCTGGTCGGAAGCAATGATTTAAAGCTAAAACATTTTAATTATCTATTTGTTTCTTACACCAACCTATCTGTTTGCTACAGAAGACATTAATTGATCAAATGGAGTCTTGTGGATTACTTTTATGCTGCCTACATATGCTTTTTGGACCATCAAACAGCCAGCAGCCTGATGGCACCCATTTACATGCATTGTATGAACAAACTGAGCTGAAATTTGCTTATAAAAATCTTTGCTTCGGTTCTGCTGAAAAAAGAAAGTCATACACATCTGGAATGGCTTAAAAGTAAATCATGAGACAATTTTCATTTTTGGGTGAACTAAACCTTTAAGTGCCTTTTTTGGACTTTAAAGTGAGTCCCTATATCAACTGCCATTGTATTGAAAAGACAGACATGAGGGGGAGTAATTGTGACAATTTTTATTTTTGGGTGAATTATTCCTTTAGCAGCTGCTGTCAGGCCACTCCAGTTAGCATCACACCCACACCCCCCAGAAAATTTACAAAAGTTCAGATGCCATAACGAAGACTAAAACAGCACAAACACACACCATACTAAAGCTGCACGATTAATCGTTAAAAGATCACAATCTCGATTCAGACACTCACGTGATCTCATTTCTAAATGACAAAGATGTAATGTACTGTAAATTAACATTCCAGTGACATGCATTTGTAAGGTGGTCAAATTTAAATTCGAAATTCACTTCAAGACGCATTTTTAAATGTTGATTAACTTTATATGGCATCAGCAAAACACAGAGCTCCTGCACGAGATGCTGAATAAACTAAAATGCAAAGGCCAAAGAAGTTTGTCTACCACAGTGGTTTACAAACTGCAGGATGCAGCTGCGATTAGCTTGGAGTGTGAGAGAATCTCTGTTCAGTTTAATATTTTAATAGCAACCGATGCTAAAAAATGATGGCATTACCAAGATCTGACTAAATTCACTTCCCATGCGCTGTTTGATTACAGTCGGCTGCTCTCAAACTCTCACATGCGTGTGTCTACCCGTACGCTTGTGTCTTGTGATGAATGCAGTGCTCCTGCATGAGACTCTGCGCTGTTTTTAATCAAAATACCCCTCTTTAGGTGATATTAATGTAAACACAGCTGTTAATTAATTACGAGAGTGTAAACAGACGGGATTAAATCTGCGCTATCTTGACGAGATATTAAAGCAAACACAGCTGTTAATGTATAAGCAGACGGGACAAATTCTTCAAAATGTTAGATCTGTGCTATCTCTAAATGTATATAAGCTGCATGCTGTTTGTTATAGGCATTCAGGCACTCTTACTGCATCAAATCAGTATTAATGTATATCTATCACACAGTAAAGAGTGTCAAGTATTTAAGTAGTTTCGTTTTGCATTAAATTACCTTTAATATTTTATATTATTATTTTTTAAATGTTTAATTGCTACTGTTGCTGAAAAACATTTTACTGAAAAAGCTTTAATTACTGGCTGTTGAATAATTCCTTTACAAGCTTGAAGCAATGTTTACGAGAGAAACACTGAAGGCCTCATTGTTTTAATTTAAATTGTTAATATTAATTTATAAACAACTTTTGTAAAATAAGTGTTTTATTGCATATTTGCTTACAAATGCAATACCAAGTTAACATAGAAATGTTAATGAAGCTTTTTTCAGCTCGTTTTGCTTTTTACTTAACAGAAAAAGGTTAAATCATTTTTTTTTTTCTTTTATTATGCCATATTTAACATGATTTCTTTGTTGTTGCAATAATCACAAGGTACTATTTGGTTTATAATGTATTTGTTGCACCCCCTTGTGGACTTGGGACATTTAAAATGTATATATTTGATTTAGAATTTTTTTGCATTTTTGCATAGACTGAAGCAGAGAACATTTTGTCAGAACCTTTAGTAAATTACGTTACTTTGTTTAGTACCCTTATGTCCAGGTTTTGTCAATCACTGAAATAAGAATTTTTCTTCAGAATCGTGCAGCTCTACACCACACATAACCTCAAATGTACCAAAAGGCAACAAAGGCCTTTGTTGAGTGTTTTCTTGTAAGGACATGCCCTCACTGAGAATGTGTCACACAAGTAACTGAGCAGTACCTGGCTCGTCTGTAACGTCGGTGGTCTCTGTGTCTTCAACTGATTCTATTTCTTTCACAAAATTGGAGGGAAAGAGTCCAGACTTCCCATTCATGGTTCCACTCCACCAGCCCTCCTCAACCTACAAAACATGCAGTCAGCACAAACAACGATACAGTCCAAGTCTCATTATTTAAATGCAACATGTTCATAACTTTATATAGGACAAAGAAGAATGAATGTTTGGAAGAAAACAATATTAAAACGGTACACTATCCGTCAAAAGCTTGTGCACACACATGCATTCTTTATAAGTACTACTTTCCACATTTTAGAATAAAAGTCCACAAATGACCACAAAACTACTATATATTTTAGCTTCCGTTATCCACCTTGGATGCTTTTTAAACAGTATTGCAGATTACATGTAGGGTGGGCACTTGTCAGCTGCTTTTCATTTACTACTATGTTTTATTGGGTTGGTAAAGAAAATCATGCAAAAGTCACAAATTATATTTGTCTGCAAGACTCATTTCAAGCATTTATGCATAAGATTTAGCGCAAAACATTCATCATCATACAGGCCACGGAAGCAAAAATTCAGTGTCCAAACTTTTGATTTGTAGTGTGCACTCTTAATCAAACAATATGACAGCAAACAAACAAAAACAAAGAATTAGCCCATTATAAAAAGCTGAGATGAAAAGAGAGAGACAATTATAGGAAATGCAAATGACACCTAATTTGTGACAAATCAGAAAAACAATTTATGATCCTGCGATTTGCAATTGTATGCGAATACAGCCAAAAACATTGCAATATAAAGCTAAGAGAAGACATTTCTAACAAGAAGGTGATACACAGCTGGGATGAGTGAAAGAAACAGACTGTGTTCCATTTTCATGTTATCAGTCAAAAGTGTCAGGAGGAGATGACTGACAGTTGATTAATTGACCTTGACTGCAAACAACGTCTGTCACACAATGCATGCAAAATCTCATCTTATACAGAACTAAATCTGTTGCATGTGTTTTCCATTGATTTCGAACACAACATCCACAGTACTGACAGTGAATACAGATTATGCAAACTGCATGATAAATGACAAAGCTGCTCACCTCCTCTATGATGTCAATGATGTCTCCAATCTTCAGTTCCAGCTCGTCTTCATTCTGAGGCACATATTCAAACAGGACTTTGCAATGACGCTTCTTGGGCTCTGTAATGAAAACACAGCACATCAACTCAGGATCTGGACAGACATGTTCAACCAGTATGTGAGGGAACTGTTTCTCCCACAGCTGCCTGTAGAGGGCTCAAGGACTGACACAATCAGGAAGTAGAGTAGACTCTTTATATATCTGCATACACACACATGCACTCTCACACACAAAGCACCACACTCTGTCCGGACACATTTTCTCTGAGATGATTCATGTGCCCTTTACAAAGAAAAATAGTAGATAGCTCCCTATGCTCTCCTGTTGGTGTACTGTATTCCAACTGAGACACATTAATTGTCACTCCAAAAAATCTACATTAATGATGCATTAAGTGTGAGGCATAGAAAATCCCAAGGAACCGAATTTATCGACTCTTATTTCGATTGTATTTTGAAATTACCATGAAATGATTGTATTATCATGGTATTGTGTAGAGTAAGTGAAAATGCATTAATGTTTTCTCTTTTCAACAAGGTAAATATAGACAGCATATTACAGCATGGTCCACACAAGTATCCAGCATTGTTTTGCACTATGGTATTATCATACTCTTTTGGACAAGGCCCCATGATAAGGCTTCCTGGAAAGTATATTGTATATTGTGTATGTACAGTATGGTATTTGCATATTATATAGCATTTATAGCACTGTGCAAAAGTCTTTGGGACATTAGATGTTTCACAAAAAAACCTTTGTCTTAAAGGAATCGTTCACCCAGAAATGAAAATTCTCTCATTATTTACTCACCCTCATGCCATCCCAGATGTGTATGACTTTGCATCTTCTGCTGAACACAAAGATTTTTAGAAGAATATCTCAGCTCTGTAGGTCCTCAAAATGCAAGTGAATGGTGATCAGAATGGTGAAGCTCCAAAATCATATAAAAGCAGCATAAAAGTAATCCATACAACTCTAGTGGTTAAATCCATGTCTTCAGAAGCAATATGATAGGTGTGGGTAAGAAACAGATAAATATTTATGTCTTTTTTTTCCAATAAATCTCCACTTTCACATTCTTCTTATTTTGTTTTTGGCATTCTGCATACTTTGTGTATATTGCCAACTACTGGGCAGGGAGGAGAAATTATGGTAAAAAAAAGGACTTAAATATTGATCTGTTCTCACCCACACCTATCATATCACTTCTGAAGATATGGATTTAACCACTGGAGTTGTATGCTGCCTTTATGTGCATTTTGGAACTTCAAAATTTTGATACCCATTCTATTGCACTGTATAGACCAACAGCGCTGAGATATTCTTCTAAAAATCTTGGTTTTCAGTTCTGCAAAAGAACACATCTGGGATGGCATGAGGGTGAGTAAATGAGAGAATTTTCATTTTTGGGTGAACTATCCCTTTAAGATGGTAATTTTATACCTTCTTTAGTGTGTAAATAGGAAATATATATATATATATATATATATATATATATATATATATATATATATATATATATATATATATATTTATTTATATTTATATTACATTGAATAGGGGGAATCTCCTCAACCACCACCAGTGTGCAGCATCAACCTGGATGATGCGTCGGCAGCCATAGTGCGCCAGTACACCCATCACACTCCAGCTATTGATGGAGAGGAGAGTAGAGTGATATAGACAATTCAGGGATGAGGAATATTAGGAGGCCATGATAGATAAGGGCCAATGGGGGGAATCTGGTCAGGACACCAGGGTACACCCCTACTCTTTACTAGAAGTGCCCTGGGATTTTTAATGACCACAGAGAGTCAGGACCTCGGTTTAATGTCTCATCCGAAGGATGGTGCCTTTTACAGTATACTCTCCCCATCACTATACTGGGGCATTAGGACCCACACAGACCACAGGGTGAGCACCCCCTGCTGGCCTCCCTAATACCTCTTCCAGCAGCAACCTTAGTTTTCCCCTGGAGGTCTCTCATCCAGGTACTGGCAAGGCTCAATCCTGATTAGCTTTAGTGGGCAACCAGGCAAGAGCTGCAGGGTGATATGATGAACCACGCTGCAGGGTGTTATTGCTGCAGGGTGATATGGTGAACCATTATTTCACAATTTGAATATATATATATATATATATATATATATATATATATATATATATATATATATATATATATATATATATATATATATATACACACACACACACACACACACACACACACACACACACACACACACACCGATCAGCCACAACATTAAAACCACCTGCCTGATTTCGGCTGTGTCTTGTTTGGAAGGCTGCATGCTAGGTAGGACGCGTCCTTTGAAGGCTGCAGCATACCGAGTGTCCTCCTTTAAACAAGTCTCGTTTAAACGAGACGGCCTTCGTAGGACAAATGGAAACAGAACGTAACATGGTTGCTATGACATCATGCCACTCTTTAACAAGCGCTTCGACTGAGAAGGGAACAAAGTCCCTCTGGAAGGGAATGTATGAGGTACATTTTAGGAGAGTTATAATGATATAAAGAGAAAGGAAAATAGATTTTACAGGTGTACTTTTAGTCTAATACTTTAATTATACATATTATATACTCTGCACCCATCTACTGAGGTACTTCAACTTGGGAATTAACATTCCTTGCGTTTGAACATCATATTTACGGGCAAATTGGCGTCATTTTTTTTTTTTGACATTTCCGTTCAAGCAAAGAATTGTGGGTTATGAGTGCCCACAAAGGATACACCTCATGCATCCTCCGAATTCCCGTGAAAGAAGGTCGCATTCGAAGGCTGCATTTCGAAGTATCCTACTCACTTTTCTGAAACAACACAGCCTCGATGACGTATGCAGCCGACAAATGCGACCTCCAGAGGACGCAGCCTTCCAAACGAGATACAGCCATTGTGTAGGTCCCCCCTCGTGCTGCCAAAACAGCATCAACCTGCATCTCAGAATAGCATTATGAGATGATATTCTTCTCACCACAATTGTACAGAGTGGTTATTTCAGTTACCGTCAGTTCGAACCAGTCTGGCAATTCTCTGTTGACCACTCTCATCAACAAGGCGTTTCCATTCGCAGAACTGCCACTCACTGGATGTTTTTTTTTTTTTTGTAAATTGTAGAGACTGTTGTGTGTGAAAATCCCAGGAGATCAGCAGTTACAGAAATACTCAAACCAGCCAGACTGGCACCAAAATTCATCCATGCGATTATTTAATAAGCCAATCGTGTGGCAGCAGTGCAGTGCATAAAATCATTCAGATACGTGTCAGGAGCTTCAGTTAATGTTCACATCAACCATCAGAATAGGGGAAAAATTTGATCTCAGTGACTGCTCATCTCCTGGGATTTTCACACACAACAGTCTCTGGAGTTTACTCTGAATGGTGCCAGAAACAAAAAAACATCCATTAAGGGGCAGTTCTGTGGATGGAAATGCCTTGTTGCTGAGAGGTCAACAGAGAATGGCCAGACTAGTTAGAACTGACAAAGTCTACAGTAACTCCGATAACCACACTTTACAATTGTGGTGAGAAGAATAGCATCTCAGAATGCTATTCTGAGATGCATGTTGATGCTGTTTTGGTGGCACGAGGAGGACCTACACAATATTAGGCAGGTGGTTTAAATATTGTGGCTGATCATTGTATACATGTACAGTGTATATATATATATATATATATATATATACACACACACACATACACACATTCATACACACACACACTATACTAATATATATATATATATATATATATATATATATATATATATATATATATATATACACACACACATCTGTACACAAACATGTATACATATCCATATAATCTCAAAGTACTGTGGTATTACCATCTGATACATTTGGATACATTTTTAAGGGTATCGAGGGCCTATGTGAACACAATCAATAACAGCTGAATTTAGCATAGAATACACAAAAACAGCATATGCACTATTTCCTCAAGGGCACAGTCTGATAAAGCTGATCAAAACATTATTATCCTGATCAAGCTGATACACAAGAGTCCAGGTGGTGTTAACAGAACTACATTCCACTGTTTTAAATGATTTTTTTAATAAGAAACCTTGAATGTAGGACAGCCTCACAATCACTCTGTGTTCTGTAATAACATTCATATACAGCTGGAGCTGATAAAGGGGACTTCCTCAAAAATCTCAGACAGCCCTTTACTCAAAACTCAGACAGAGGAAATGAAAACAGGGACTTTTTACAAGACAACAGGCAAAACTACTGCTGCCCACTGCTGGCCAAATCTGTTTTCTGCTAAACTCTCAATGATTCCAGGAAAGCTAAGACCAAAAGCTTTTAGTAGAGAAAGAATTTATTATAGTAAACAGTAAACTATATTAACACTTAGGCATATATATATATATATATATATGTATTTCTCCAGAGGTTACCTGTGGGTTTTTCTTTGTATCCCGAACAATTCTTCTGGTAGTTGTGGCTGAAATCTTTCTTGGTCTACCTGACCTTGGCTTGGTATCAAGCGATCCCCGAATTTTCCACTTCTTAATAAGTGATTGAACAGTACTGACTGGCATTTTCCAGGCTTTGGACATCTTTTTACATCCTTTTCCATCTTTATAAAGTTCCATTACCTTGTTACGCAGGTCTTTTGACAGTTCTTTTCTGCTCCCCATTGCTCAGTATCTAGCCTGCTCAGTGCATCCACGTGAGAGCTAACAAACTCATTGACTATTTATACACAGACCCTAATTGCAATTTAAAAGCCACAGGTGTGGGAAATTAACCTTTAATTGCCATTTAAACCTGTGTGTCACCTTGTGTGTCTGTAACAAGGCCAAACATTCAAGGGTATGTAAACTTTTGATCAGGGCGATTTGGGTGATTTCTGTTATCATTATGATTTAAAAAGGAGCCAAACAACTATGTGACAATAAATGGATCACTATCCTTAAATAAAAGACAGTTTTTTTGCATGATCAGTCATATTTTCAAAATCAATGCCAAAATTTCACAATTTCTGCCAGGGTATTCAAACGTTTGAGCACAACTGTACACACACACACACACACACACACACACACACACACACACACACACACGTTATCTCAAGAGACAAAAAGGGATAGTCCAAAATGTAAATTCTGTCTTCATTTACTCACCCTCATGTTGTTCCAAACCCAAATGACTTTCTTCAGTGGAAAATAAAAGGTGATGTTAGGCAGAATGACAACCTCAGTCAACATTCACTTTCATTGCAAGGAAAAAATATGCAATGAAAGTGAATATTGATTGAGGCTGTCAGTCCCTAACACATAAAACATCTCCTTTTGTGTCCCATGGAAGGAAGAAAGTCAGTCATATGAGTTTTAAACAACTTGAGGGTGAGTGGACTTACACCGACTCCAAGTGGCTTGGATGTAGCATCATTTAAAATCAATAGTTTTCCGTTTCAGATGCCACTGTAGAAATTTAGTGTTCACAGTCAGCCATGATTACTTTAATCAATGAGTGAAAGTGTCAAATAACAGGACAGTTACTGAGATTAAGTGAAAAGTAATCAACTGGTCATGTGATTCTAACATGGCAGCCCCCATGTGCGGGCCGTCTCCATGTAGAATAAAACAGCTTTTATAAGGTTACTGATATGACTGGAGTCTTAATTTTAATGTGAGTGGTCATGATTTCCCACATATATTGCAAAATTACAATTCATGTCTTTAGGAGTTAAACTTTTTTAATTAGGAAAAAATTACTGCGTGCACCTTTAAGTTAAAAAGGGTTAAAAACTATTACATTTGAAATGGAACGCACTCTTTTTTGAGGCACGGGGTTGAGAGTGGGGCTGTAAGCCCAGTCCTCCTGCCGGGATTCCATAGGTACTGATCCTCTGCACCAGGCTTGCTACGTTCCCTGGCAATCGCCGCTGTATTGGAGACTGTTCTTTTACCTCCTTTGATTCTTTAGCCTCCTTTTTCTCCTCTTTGGACTTTGGCTCTTCTTTTTTCACCTCCTGGGTTACACAAAAATGCAAAACAATAATTTAGACCTGTCAATTTAATGTGTTAATTCAGTGTGATTAATTCTATAAAAAATGATGCATTATAAAAAAAAGAATTATGCAATTGATCATGTCCAGAGACCATAATATTTCAACCATCAGAGCAATTCAAGCTTGAAGTACCACCTGTTTTTAGCAGGGGGCAGTAAACGAAACTCCAGCTGAACAGTCAATGTGCAGCTGTCCAGACAGAAAACAAACCACATTCAGGATTGCTAAACACGAACAACAGCACAAGATGAGAATCGAGAATGCGTTGTGTTCAAACAGCTGGATGGAGAGCAATTTCGAATGAAGGGTTCTCGAGACATCTTTTTCCAAGTTTCAAACAACATTTAACTTGACAGTAACCTAAAAACGCTGTGTTTATGACATGACAATCAGTGAGACGCTAAAAAAGCATCCGTCTGTAGCATGTGACTATGTTGACGCATCCTTAGACAAGCCCATATAATAAATCTATCTCGGACAGATTGACAAATTCAATTGTAAAATGGATTGCTGTGCAATATAGGTCAATGACTGGCTTATGTTCAATAATATGGAAATAAACAAAATATTGCCTTCTAAAGCCATTTTTTTAATTGTCTTATCAATGCTTTACTCATCTGCCACAATAATGTAATGCATTTTAATTATATGAATTATCATATTTACACTTAAAAAAAAGTGTTATGATCTGGGGTTGCTTCAATTGGTCAGGTCTAAGCTCAGCAACATTATGTGGCAATAAAATGTAGTCATCTGACAACCTGAAGACCAGGTTATCCCATCAATGGATTTTATCTTCCCTAATGGCACGGGAATATTCCAGGATGACAATGCCAAGATTCATCTGGCTAAAATTGTGAAAGAGTGGTTCAGAGAGCATGAGGAATCATTTTCACACATGACTTGGCCACCACAGATTCCTGAACTTAACCCCATTGAAAGTCTTTGGGATGTGCTGGAGCAGACTTTACAGAGTGGTTAGACTCTCCCGTCATCAATACAGGATCTCGGCAACTCTGGACGGAAATAAAGGTTGTGACATAGCATAAGGTTGTCGAAACAATGCCATGACAAATGTACGCCATAATTAAAGCAAAAGGCATTCCAACAAAATATTCGAGTATGCAACTTTAGTTTTTTTTTGGCCAGGCAGTGTATAAAATATATTATAATTTATAATTATTTAAATATAACTATTTATAATTATCTAATCAATATATGATGAATTATTGTTATTTGAAAGGCCATATCAGCAAATTTTTAAACATGCAATTAATTCAAATAAGTAATCGGCATATCATGTAATTAACTCGGTATAACATTTTAATCGACTGATAACCTGACTCATTATAATAAATAAACACCAGTTGCACACAGGAAATAATAATTTTTAAAAAAGTACAAAAAGTCCTTCACACTGCCGTTGCTTACATGAAATCTAATACTGATTGAAACGTTAACATTTCACTGTTCGTAAAACAGTCTAAAAAAAAAACATTAAGAATGAAAGCAAATAAATGTGGTTTGTTTTCATAATGTTAGTTTATATATATATATATATATATATATATATATATATATATATATATATATATATATATATATATATATATATATATACACATATATATATATACATACACACAGGTGCTGGTCATATAATTAGAATATCATCAAAAAGTTGATTTATTTCACTAATTCCATTCAAAAAGTGAAACTTGTATATTATATTCATTCATTACACACATACTGATATATTTCAAATGTTTATTTCTTTTAATTTTGATGATTATAACTGACAACTAAGGAAAATCCCAAATTCAGTATCTCAGAAAATTAGAATATTACTTAAGACCAATACAAAGAAAGGATTTTTAGAAATCTTGGCCAACTGAAAAGTATGAACATGAAAAGTATGAGCATGTACAGCACTCAATACTTAGTTGGGGCTCCTTTTGCCTGAATTACTGCAGCAATGCGGCGTGGCATGGAGTCGATCAGTCTGTGGCACTGCTCAGGTGTTATGAGGCCCAGGTTGCTCTGATAGTGGCCTTCAGCTCTTCTGCATTGTTGGGTCTGGCATATCGCATCTTCCTCTTCACAATA